>NW_027287786.1:0-61050 GCF_047511675.1 Marmota flaviventris | reverse complement strand
TATGGGGATACATGCATTTGGAACTGTATATCCAACACGGTTTGTGCTAGCTTCTTCAAACTTGACTCACTCAATTCGTTCTCGGTGTGCTCTCTATGCTTTGTTCCCTGTGGTAGTAGCTCTAAGCGGAGGCAAGGAACATACACTTTCATTTGAAAGCATTTGCAAAATCTGCAGAGAACTCTGAGTTTACTGGAATCTCAGCAAATGTTTATTCACCCGAACTTGTTGATACTTGGTAGAAAAAATGTGTATCCCAGTTGCTCTTGGCAGCACAAATTTTGTTCTGCTAGGCTGAATCATTCCTTTGCAGGATGACTTGGATCAGTTAGGTTTTACTACATTTTCCCCTATAGGGATACATGCTTTTGGATATCGAAATCAACACGGTTTGTGCTAGCTGCTTGAAAATTGACTCACTGAATGAATTCTCATTGTGCTCTCTATGCTTTGTTACCGGTTTATGTACACCGAAGCAGAGCAGAGAAAAATAAACTTTCATTTGAAAGTGTTTGTAGAGCATCCACAGAACAGAGTTTACTGGACTCTCAGCAGATATTTTTTCACCCGATCTTGTTGATACTTGCAAGCAAAACTGAGTAGATGAGTTGCACTTGGCAGCCCAAATTTCGTCATCTTATGTTGAAGAGTTCCTTTGCAGGAACACTTTGAATTTTCAGGTTTAACTTCTTTTTTCCCTATAGGAATACATGCATTTGGAATGCTCAATCAAACACAGTTTGTGATACCTGTTTGAAACTTGGCCCACTCAATGACTTCTCAGTGGCTCTTTATGCATTGTCCCCTGCTGAAGTATCCCCAAGCAGAGGCAAGGAAAATACACTTTCTTATGTAAGTGTTTGCAGAGCTTCCACAAAACTCCCAAGTTTACTGGAATTTCAGCGAATATTTTTTCACTTGATCTTGTTGATACTAGGTAAGAAAGATGAGCATACCAGTTGCATTTGGCTGCCAAAATTTCGTTCTTCTACGTTGAAACATTTGCTTTCAGGAAGACATTGAATTTGGGGGGTTTCTCATCATTTTAACCTATAGGAATACATGCATTTGGAGCTCTAAATCAAACACTGTTTGTGCCAGCTGCTTGAAGCTTGACTCACTCAATTAGTTCCCGGTGTGCTCTCTGTGATTGGTTCCCTGGTGAAGTGGTCCTAAGTGGAGGCAAGGAACATTCGCTTTCCTAAGAAAGCATTTAGAGTGCTTCAACAGAGCTCCAAGTTAACTGGAATCTCTGCAAATAATTACTCACCTGATCTTGATGATACTTGTCAGGAAAAATGAGTTTACCAGTTGCACTTAGCTACCCAAATTTCGTTCTTCTAGGTTGAAAAGTTCGTTTGCAGGAACGCTTTTGAATGTTTAGGTTTCACTTCCTTTTCCCTTATAGGGACACATGCATCTGGAATTATACATCAAACACGGTTTACGCTAGCTGCTTGAAACTGAAACTCACTCAACTAGTTCTCAGTGTGATCTCTATGCTTTGTTTTCTGTTGAAGTAACCCTAAGCAGAGGCAAGGGAAAGAAACTTTCATTTGAAAGCCTTTGCAGTGATTCCACAGAACTGTGAGTTTCCTGGATTCTCAGCAAATATTTTTTCACCCTAACTTCTTGTTACTCGACAGCAAAGATAAGTAGACCGGTTGCATTTGGCTGCCCAAATTTAGATCTTCTAGGTTGAATAGTTCGTTTGCAGGAACACTTTGAAATTTGAGGTTTCACTTCATTTTCCCCTATAGGGATACATGCATTTGGAACTCTAACTCAAACGCTTTTGGTACTACCTGCATGAAACTTGACACACTCAGTTAGTTCTCAGTGCACTCTCTATGCTTTGTTTCCTGTTGAAGTAGCCCTAAGCCGAGGCAAGGAAAATATACTTTCATTTGAAAGTGTTTGCAGAGCTTCCACAGAACTCTGAGTTTACTGGAATCTCAGCAAAATTTTTTCACCCGATCTTGATGATACTTGGCAGCAAAGATGAGTATACCGGTTTCACTTGGCTGCCCAAATTTCGTTCTTCAGGGTTGAAGCGTTCGTTTGCAGGAGCACTTTGAATTGTAAGTTTCACTTCCTTTTCCCTTATGGGGATACATGCATTTGGAACTGTATATCCAACACGGTTTGTGCTAGCTTCTTCAAACTTGACTCACTCAATTCGTTCTCGGTGTGCTCTCTATGCTTTGTTCCCTGTGGTAGTAGCTCTAAGCGGAGGCAAGGAACATACACTTTCATTTGAAAGCATTTGCAAAATCTGCAGAGAACTCTGAGTTTACTGGAATCTCAGCAAATGTTTATTCACCCGAACATGTTGATACTTGGTAGAAAAAAATGTGTGTACCAGTTGATCTTGGCAGCACAAATTTTGTTCTGCTAGGCTGAATCATTCCTTTGCAGGATGACTTGGATCAGTTAGGTTTTACTACATTTTCCCCTATAGGGATACATGCTTTTGGAAATCGAAATCAAACACGGTTTGTGCTAGCTGCTTGAAAATTGACTCACTGAATGAATTCTCATTGTGCTCTCTATGCTTTGTTACCGGTTTATGTACACTGAAGCAGAGCAGAGAAAAATAAACTTTCATTTGAAAGTGTTTGTAGAGCATCCACAGAACAGAGTTTACTGGACTCTCAGCAGATATTTTTTCACCCGATCTTGTTGATACTTGGCAGCAAAACTGAGTAGATGAGTTGCACTTGGCAGCCCAAATTTCGTCATCTTATGTTGAAGAGTTCCTTTGCAGGAACACTTTGAATTTTCAGGTTTAACTTCTTTTTTCCCTCTAGGAATACATGCATTTGGAATGCTCAATCAAACACAGTTTGTGATACCTGTTTGAAACTTGGCCCACTCAATGACTTCTCAGTGGCTCTTTATGCATTGTCCCCTGCTGAAGTATCCCCAAGCAGAGCCAAGGAAAATACACTTTCTTATGTAAGTGTTTGCAGAGCTTCCACAAAACTCCCAAGTTTACTGGAATTTCAGCGAATATTTTTTCACTTGATCTTGTTGATACTAGGTAAGAAAGATGAGCATACCAGTTGCATTTGGCTGCCAAAATTTCGTTCTTCTACGTTGAAACATTTGCTTTCAGGAAGACATTGAATTTGGGGGGTTTCTCATCATTTTAACCTATAGGAATACATGCATTTGGAGCTCTAAATCAAACACTGTTTGTGCCAGCTGCTTGAAGCTTGACTCACTCAATTAGTTCCCGGTGTGCTTTCTGTGATTGGTTCCCTGGTGAAGTGGTCCTAAGTGGAGGCAAGGAACATTCGCTTTCCTAAGAAAGCATTTAGAGTGCTTCAACAGAGCTCCAAGTTAACTGGAATCTCTGCAAATAATTACTCACCTGATCTTGATGATACTTGTCAGGAAAGATGAGTTTACCAGTTGCACTTAGCTACCCAAATTTCGTTCTTCTAGGTTGAAAAGTTCGTTTGCAGGAACGCTTTTGAATGTTTAGGTTTCACTTCCTTTTCCCTTATAGGGACACATGCATCTGGAATTATACATCAAACACGGTTTACGCTAGCTGCTTGAAACTGAAACTCACTCAACTAGTTCTCAGTGTGATCTCTATGCTTTGTTTTCTGTTGAAGTAACCCTAAGCAGAGGCAAGGGAAAGAAACTTTCATTTGAAAGCCTTTGCAGTGATTCCACAGAACTGTGAGTTTCCTGGATTCTCAGCAAATATTTTTTCACCCTAACTTCTTGTTACTCGACAGCAAAGATAAGTAGACTGGTTGCATTTGGCTGCCCAAATTTAGATCTTCTAGGTTGAATAGTTCGTTTGCAGGAACACTTTGAAATTTGAGGTTTCACTTCATTTTCCCCTATAGGGATACATGCATTTGGAACTCTAACTCAAACGCGGTTGGTACTACCTGCATGAAACTTGACACACTCAGTTAGTTCTCAGTGCACTCTCTATGCTTTGTTTCCTGTTGAAGTAGCCCTAAGCCGAGGCAAGGAAAATATACTTTCATTTGAAAGTGTTTGCAGAGCTTCCACAGAACTCTGAGTTTACTGGAATCTCAGCAAAATTTTTTCACCCGATCTTGATGATACTTGGCAGCAAAGATGAGTATACTGGTTTCACTTGGCTGCCCAAATTTCGTTCTTCAGGGTTGAAGCGTTCGTTTGCAGGAGCACTTTGAATTGTAAGTTTCACTTCCTTTTCCCTTATGGGGATACATGCATTTGGAACTGTATATCCAACACGGTTTGTGCTAGCTTCTTCAAACTTGACTCACTCAATTCGTTCTCGGTGTGCTCTCTATGCTTTGTTCCCTGTGGTAGTAGCTCTAAGCGGAGGCAAGGAACATACACTTTCATTTGAAAGCATTTGCAAAATCTGCAGAGAACTCCGAGTTTACTGGAATCTCAGCAAATGTTTATTCACCCAAACTTGTTGATACTTGGTAGAAAAAATGTGTATACCAGTTGCTCTTGGCAGCACAAATTTTGTTCTGCTAGGCTGAATCATTCCTTTGCAGGATGACTTGGATCAGTTAGGTTTTACTACATTTTCCCCTATAGGGATACATGGTTTTGGAAATCGAAATCAAACACGGTTTGTGCTAGCTGCTTGAAAATTGACTCACTGAATGAATTCTCATTGTGCTCTCTATGCTTTGTTACCGGTTTATGTACACCGAAGCAGAGCAGAGAAAAATAAACTTTCATTTGAAAGTGTTTGTAGAGCATCCACAGAACAGAGTTTACTGGACTCTCAGCAGATATTTTTTCACCCGATCTTGTTGATACTTGGCAGCAAAACTGAGTAGATGAATTGCACTTGGCAGCCCAAATTTCGTCATCTTATGTTGAAGAGTTCCTTTGCAGGAACACTTTGAATTTTCAGGTTTAACTTCTTTTTTCCCTATAGGAATACATGCATTTGGAATGCTCAATCAAACACAGTTTGTGATACCTGTTTGAAACTTGGCCCACTCAATGACTTCTCAGTGGCTCTTTATGCATTGTCCCCTGCTGAAGTATCCCCAAGCAGAGGCAAGGAAAATACACTTTCTTATGTAAGTGTTTGCAGAGCTTCCACAAAACTCCCAAGTTTACTGGAATTTCAGCGAATATTTTTTCACTTGATCTTGTTGATACTAGGTAAGAAAGATGAGCATACGAGTTGCATTTGGCTGCCAAAATTTCGTTCTTCTACGTTGAAACATTTGCTTTCAGGAAGACATTGAATTTGGGGGGTTTCTCATCATTTTAACCTACAGGAATACATGCATTTGGAGCTCTAAATCAAACACTGTTTGTGCCAGCTGCTTGAAGCTTGACTCACTCAATTAGTTCCCGGTGTGCTCTCTGTGATTGGTTCCCTGGTGAAGTGGGTCTAAGTGGAGGCAAGGAACATTCGCTTTCCTAAGAAAGCATTTAGAGTGCTTCAACAGAGCTCCAAGTTAACTGGAATCTCTGCAAATAATTACTCACCTGATCTTGATGATACTTGTCAGGAAAGATGAGTTTACCAGTTGCACTTAGCTACCCAAATTTCGTTCTTCTAGGTTGAAAAGTTCGTTTGCAGGAACGCTTTTGAATGTTTAGGTTTCACTTCCTTTTCCCTTATAGGGATACATGCATCTGGAATTATACATCAAACACGGTTTACGCTAGCTGCTTGAAACTGAAACTCACTCAACTAGTTCTCAGTGTGATCTCTATGCTTTGTTTCCTGTTGAAGTAACCCTAAGCAGAGGCAAGGGAAAGAAACTTTCATTTGAAAGCCTTTGCAGTGATTCCACAGAACTGTGAGTTTCCTGGATTCTCAGCAAATATTTTTTCACCCTAACTTCTTGTTACTCGACAGCAAAGATAAGTGGACCGGTTGCATTTGGCTGCCCAAATTTAGATCTTCTAGGTTGAATAGTTCGTTTGCAGGAACACTTTGAAATTTGAGGTTTCACTTCATTTTCCCCTATAGGGATACATGCATTTGGAACTCTAACTCAAACGCGGTTGGTACTAGCTGCATGAAACTTGACTCACTCAGTTAGTTCTCAGTGCACTCTCTATGCTTTGTTTCCTGTTGAAGTAGCCGTAAGCAGAGGCAAGGAAAATATACTTTCATTTGAAAGTGTTTGCAGAGCTTCCACAGAACTCTGAGTTTACTGGAATCTCAGCAAAATTTTTTCACCCGATCTTGATGATACTTGGCAGCAAAGATGAGTATACCGGTTTCACTTGGCTGCCCAAATTTCGTTCTTCAGGGTTGAAGCGTTCGTTTGCAGGAGCATTTTGAATTTTAAGTTTCACTTCCTTTTCCCTTATGGGGATACATGCATTTGGAACTGTATATCCAACACGGTTTGTGCTAGCTTCTTCAAACTTGACTCACTCAATTCGTTCTCGGTGTGCTCTCTATGCTTTGTTCCCTGTGGTAGTAGCTCTAAGCGGAGGCAAGGAACATACACTTTCATTTGAAAGCATTTGCAAAATCTGCAGAGAACTCTGAGTTTACTGGAATCTCAGCAAATGTTTATTCACCCGAACTTGTTGATACTTGGTAGAAAAAATGTGTATACCAGTTGCTCTTGGCAGCACAAATTTTGTTCTGCTAGGCTGAATCATTCCTTTGCAGGATGACTTGGATCAGTTAGGTTTTACTACATTTTCCCCTATAGGGATACATGCTTTTGGAAATCGAAATCAAACACGGTTTGTGCTAGCTGCTTGAAAATTGACTCACTGAATGAATTCTCATTGTGCTCTCTATGCTTTGTTACCGGTTTATGTACACTGAAGCAGAGCAGAGAAAAATAAACTTTCATTTGAAAGTGTTTGTAGAGCATCCACAGAACAGAGTTTACTGGACTCTCAGCAGATATTTTTTCACCCGATCTTGTTGATACTTGGCAGCAAAACTGAGTAGATGAGTTGCACTTGGCAGCCCAAATTTCGTCATCTTATGTTGAAGAGTTCCTTTGCAGGAACACTTTGAATTTTCAGGTTTAACTTCTTTTTTCCCTCTAGGAATACATGCATTTGGAATGCTCAATCAAACACAGTTTGTGATACCTGTTTGAAACTTGGCCCACTCAATGACTTCTCAGTGGCTCTTTATGCATTGTCCCCTGCTGAAGTATCCCCAAGCAGAGCCAAGGAAAATACACTTTCTTATGTAAGTGTTTGCAGAGCTTCCACAAAACTCCCAAGTTTACTGGAATTTCAGCGAATATTTTTTCACTTGATCTTGTTGATACTAGGTAAGAAAGATGAGCATACCAGTTGCATTTGGCTGCCAAAATTTCGTTCTTCTACGTTGAAACATTTGCTTTCAGGAAGACATTGAATTTGGGGGGTTTCTCATCATTTTAACCTATAGGAATACATGCATTTGGAGCTCTAAATCAAACACTGTTTGTGCCAGCTGCTTGAAGCTTGACTCACTCAATTAGTTCCCGGTGTGCTTTCTGTGATTGGTTCCCTGGTGAAGTGGTCCTAAGTGGAGGCAAGGAACAGTCGCTTTCCTAAGAAAGCATTTAGAGTGCTTCAACAGAGCTCCAAGTTAACTGGAATCTCTGCAAATAATTACTCACCTGATCTTGATGATACTTGTCAGGAAAGATGAGTTTACCAGTTGCACTTAGCTACCCAAATTTCGTTCTTCTAGGTTGAAAAGTTCGTTTGCAGGAACGCTTTTGAATGTTTAGGTTTCACTTCCTTTTCCCTTATAGGGACACATGCATCTGGAATTATACATCAAACACGGTTTACGCTAGCTGCTTGAAACTGAAACTCACTCAACTAGTTCTCAGTGTGATCTCTATGCTTTGTTTTCTGTTGAAGTAACCCTAAGCAGAGGCAAGGGAAAGAAACTTTCATTTGAAAGCCTTTGCAGTGATTCCACAGAACTGTGAGTTTCCTGGATTCTCAGCAAATATTTTTTCACCCTAACTTCTTGTTACTCGACAGCAAAGATAAGTAGACTGGTTGCATTTGGCTGCCCAAATTTAGATCTTCTAGGTTGAATAGTTCGTTTGCAGGAACACTTTGAAATTTGAGGTTTCACTTCATTTTCCCCTATAGGGATACATGCATTTGGAACTCTAACTCAAACGCGGTTGGTACTACCTGCATGAAACTTGACACACTCAGTTAGTTCTCAGTGCACTCTCTATGCTTTGTTTCCTGTTGAAGTAGCCCTAAGCCGAGGCAAGGAAAATATACTTTCATTTGAAAGTGTTTGCAGAGCTTCCACAGAACTCTGAGTTTACTGGAATCTCAGCAAAATTTTTTCACCTGATCTTGATGATACTTGGCAGCAAAGATGAGTATACTGGTTTCACTTGGCTGCCCAAATTTCGTTCTTCAGGGTTGAAGCGTTCGTTTGCAGGAGCACTTTGAATTGTAAGTTTCACTTCCTTTTCCCTTATGGGGATACATGCATTTGGAACTGTATATCCAACACGGTTTGTGCTAGCTTCTTCAAACTTGACTCACTCAATTCGTTCTCGGTGTGCTCTCTATGCTTTGTTCCCTGTGGTAGTAGCTCTAAGCGGAGGCAAGGAACATACACTTTCATTTGAAAGCATTTGCAAAATCTGCAGAGAACTCCGAGTTTACTGGAATCTCAGCAAATGTTTATTCACCCAAACTTGTTGATACTTGGTAGAAAAAATGTGTATACCAGTTGCTCTTGGCAGCACAAATTTTGTTCTGCTAGGCTGAATCATTCCTTTGCAGGATGACTTGGATCAGTTAGGTTTTACTACATTTTCCCCTATAGGGATACATGGTTTTGGAAATCGAAATCAAACACGGTTTGTGCTAGCTGCTTGAAAATTGACTCACTGAATGAATTCTCATTGTGCTCTCTATGCTTCGTTACCGGTTTATGTACACCGAAGCAGAGCAGAGAAAAATAAACTTTCATTTGAAAGTGTTTGTAGAGCATCCACAGAACAGAGTTTACTGGACTCTCAGCAGATATTTTTTCACCCGATCTTGTTGATACTTGGCAGCAAAACTGAGTAGATGAATTGCACTTGGCAGCCCAAATTTCGTCATCTTATGTTGAAGAGTTCCTTTGCAGGAACACTTTGAATTTTCAGGTTTAACTTCTTTTTTCCCTATAGGAATACATCATTTGGAATGCTCAATCAAACACAGTTTGTGATACCTGTTTGAAACTTGGCCCACTCAATGACTTCTCAGTGGCTCTTTATGCATTGTCCCCTGCTGAAGTATCCCCAAGCAGAGGCAAGGAAAATACACTTTCTTATGTAAGTGTTTGCAGAGCTTCCACAAAACTCCCAAGTTTACTGGAATTTCAGCGAATATTTTTTCACTTGATCTTGTTGATACTAGGTAAGAAAGATGAGCATACGAGTTGCATTTGGCTGCCAAAATTTCGTTCTTCTACGTTGAAACATTTGCTTTCAGGAAGACATTGAATTTGGGGGGTTTCTCATCATTTTAACCTACAGGAATACATGCATTTGGAGCTCTAAATCAAACACTGTTTGTGCCAGCTGCTTGAAGCTTGACTCACTCAATTAGTTCCCGGTGTGCTCTCTGTGATTGGTTCCCTGGTGAAGTGGGTCTAAGTGGAGGCAAGGAACATTCGCTTTCCTAAGAAAGCATTTAGAGTGCTTCAACAGAGCTCCAAGTTAACTGGAATCTCTGCAAATAATTACTCACCTGATCTTGATGATACTTGTCAGGAAAGATGAGTTTACCAGTTGCACTTAGCTACCCAAATTTCGTTCTTCTAGGTTGAAAAGTTCGTTTGCAGGAACGCTTTTGAATGTTTAGGTTTCACTTCCTTTTCCCTTATAGGGATACATGCATCTGGAATTATACATCAAACACGGTTTACGCTAGCTGCTTGAAACTGAAACTCACTCAACTAGTTCTCAGTGTGATCTCTATGCTTTGTTTCCTGTTGAAGTAACCCTAAGCAGAGGCAAGGGAAAGAAACTTTCATTTGAAAGCCTTTGCAGTGATTCCACAGAACTGTGAGTTTCCTGGATTCTCAGCAAATATTTTTTCACCCTAACTTCTTGTTACTCGACAGCAAAGATAAGTGGACCGGTTGCATTTGGCTGCCCAAATTTAGATCTTCTAGGTTGAATAGTTCGTTTGCAGGAACACTTTGAAATTTGAGGTTTCACTTCATTTTCCCCTATAGGGATACATGCATTTGGAACTCTAACTCAAACGCGGTTGGTACTAGCTGCATGAAACTTGACTCACTCAGTTAGTTCTCAGTGCACTCTCTATGCTTTGTTTCCTGTTGAAGTAGCCCTAAGCAGAGGCAAGGAAAATATACTTTCATTTGAAAGTGTTTGCAGAGCTTCCACAGAACTCTGAGTTTACTGGAATCTCAGCAAAATTTTTTCACCCGATCTTGATGATACTTGGCAGCAAAGATGAGTATACCGGTTTCACTTGGCTGCCCAAATTTCGTTCTTCAGGGTTGAAGCGTTCGTTTGCAGGAGCATTTTGAATTTTAAGTTTCACTTCCTTTTCCCTTATGGGGATACATGCATTTGGAACTGTATATCCAACACGGTTTGTGCTAGCTTCTTCAAACTTGACTCACTCAATTCGTTCTCGGTGTGCTCTCTATGCTTTGTTCCCTGTGGTAGTAGCTCTAAGCGGAGGCAAGGAACATACACTTTCATTTGAAAGCATTTGCAAAATCTGCAGAGAACTCTGAGTTTACTGGAATCTCAGCAAATGTTTATTCACCCGAACTTGTTGATACTTGGTAGAAAAAATGTGTATACCAGTTGCTCTTGGCAGCACAAATTTTGTTCTGCTAGGCTGAATCATTCCTTTGCAGGATGACTTGGATCAGTTAGGTTTTACTACATTTTCCCCTATAGGGATACATGCTTTTGGAAATCGAAATCAAACACGGTTTGTGCTAGCTGCTTGAAAATTGACTCACGGAATGAATTCTCATTGTGCTCTCTACGCTTTGTTACCGGTTTATGTACACCGAGGAAGAGCAGAGAAAAATAAACTTTCATTTGAAAGTGTTTGTAGAGCATCCACAGAACAGAGTTTACTGGACTCTCAGCAGATATTTTTTCACCCGATCTTGTTGATACTTGCAAGCAAAACTGAGTACATGAGTTGCACTTGGCAGCCCAAATTTCGTCATCTTATGTTGAAGAGTTCCTTTGCAGGAACTCTTTGAATTTTCAGGTTTAACTTCTTTTTTCCCTATAGGAATACATGCATTTGGAATGCTCAATCAAACACAGTTTGTGATACCTGTTTGAAACTTGGCCCACTCAATGACTTCTCAGTGGCTCTTTATGCATTGTCCCCTGCTGAAGTATCCCCAAGCAGAGGCAAGGAAAATAAACTTTCTTATGTAGGTGTTTGCAGAGCTTCCACAAAACTCCCAAGTTTACTGGAATTTCAGCGAATATTTTTTCACTTGATCTTGTTGATACTAGGTAAGAAAGATGAGCATACCAGTTGCATTTGGCTGCCAAAATTTCGTTCTTCTACGTTGAAACATTTGCTTTCAGGAAGACATTGAATTTGGGGGGTTTCTCATCATTTTAACCTATAGGAATACATGCATTTGGAGCTCTAAATCAAACACTGTTTGTGCCAGCTGCTTGAAGCTTGACTCACTCAATTAGTTCCCGGTGTGCTCTCTGTGATTGGTTCCCTGGTGAAGTGGTCCTAAGTGGAGGCAAGGAACATTCGCTTTCCTAAGAAAGCATTTAGAGTGCTTCAACAGAGCTCCAAGTTAACTGGAATCTCTGCAAATAATTACTCACCTGATCTTGATGATACTTGTCAGGAAAGATGAGTTTACCAGTTGCACTTAGCTACCCAAATTTCGTTCTTCTAGGTTGAAAATTTCGTTTGCAGGAACGCTTTTGAATGTTTAGGTTTCACTTCCTTTTCCCTTATAGGGATACATGCATCTGGAATTATACATCAAACACGGTTTACGCTAGCTGCTTGAAACTGAAACTCACTCAACTAGTTCTCAGTGTGATCTCTATGCTTTGTTTCCTGTTGAAGTAACCCTAAGCAGAGGCAAGGGAAAGAAACTTTCATTTGAAAGCCTTTGCAGTGATTCCACAGAACTGTGAGTTTCCTGGATTCTCAGCAAATATTTTTTCACCCTAACTTCTTGTTACTCGACAGCAAAGATAAGTAGACCGGTTGCATTTGGCTGCCCAAATTTAGATCTTCTAGGTTGAATAGTTCGTTTGCAGGAACACTTTGAAATTTGAGGTTTCACTTCATTTTCCCCTATAGGGATACATGCATTTGGAACTCTAACTCAAACGCGGTTGGTACTAGCTGCATGAAACTTGACTCACTCTGTTAGTTCTCAGTGCACTCTCTATGCTTTGTTTCCTGTTGAAGTAGCCCTAAGCAGAGGCAAGGAAAATATACTTTCATTTGAAAGTGTTTGCAGAGCTTCCACAGAACTCTGAGTTTACTGGAATCTCAGCAAAATTTTTTCACCCGATCTTGATGATACTTGGCAGCAAAGATGAGTATACCGGTTTCACTTGGCTGCCCAAATTTCGTTCTTCAGGGTTGAAGCGTTCCTTTGCAGGAGCACTTTGAATTGTAAGTTTCACTTCCTTTTCCCTTATGGGGATACATGCATTTGGAACTGTATATCCAACACGGTTTGTGCTAGCTTCTTCAAACTTGACTCACTCAATTCATTCTCGGTGTGCTCTCTATGCTTTGTTCCCTGTGGTAGTAGCTCTAAGCAGAGGCAAGGAACATACACTTTCATTTGAAAGCATTTGCAAAATCTGCAGAGAACTCTGAGTTTACTGGAATCTCAGCAAAAGTTTATTCACCCGAACTTGTTGATACTTGGTAGAAAAAATGTGTATACCAGTTGCTCTTGGCAGCACAAATTTTGTTCTGCTAGGCTGAATCATTCCATTGCAGGATGACTTGGATCAGTTAGGTTTTACTACATTTTCCCCTATAGGGATACATGCTTTTGGAAATCGAAATCAAACACGGTTTGTGCTAGCTGCTTGAAAATTGACTCACTGAATGAATTCTCATTGTGCTCTCTATGCTTTGTTACCGGTTTATGTACACCGAGGCAGAGCAGAGAAAAATAAACTTTCATTTGAATGTGTTTGTAGAGCATCCACAGAACAGAGTTTATTGGACTCTCAGAAGATATTTTTTCACCCGATCTTGTTGATACTTGGCAGCAAAACTGAGTAGATGAATTGCACTTGGCAGCCCAAATTTCGTCATCTTATGTTGAAGAGTTCCTTTGCAGGAACACTTTGAATTTTCAGGTTTAACTTCTTTTTTCCCTATAGGAATACATGCATTTGGAATGCTCAATCAAACACAGTTTGTGATACCTGTTTGAAACTTGGCCCACTCAATGACTTCTCAGTGGCTCTTTATGCATTGTCCCTGCTGAAGTATCCCCAAGCAGAGGCAAGGAAAATACACTTTCTTATGTAGGTGTTTGCAGAGCTTCCACAAAACTCCCAAGTTTACTGGAATTTCAGCGAATATTTTTTCACTTGATCTTGTTGATACTAGGTAAGAAACATGAGTATATGAGTTGCATTTGGCTGCCAAAATTTCGTTCTTCTACGTTGAAACATTTGCTTTCAGGAAGACATTGAATTTGGGGGGTTTCTCATCATTTTAACCTATAAGAATACATGCATTTGGAGCTCTAAATCAAACACTGTTTGTACCAGCTGCTTGAAGCTTGACTCACTCAATTAGTTCCCGGTGTGCTCTCTGTGATTGGTTCCCTGGTGAAGTGGTCCTAAGTGGAGGCAAGGAACATTCGCTTTCCTAAGAAAGCATTTAGTGTGCTTCAACAGAGCTCCAAGTTAACAGGAATCTCTGCAAATAATTACTCACCTGATCTTGATGATACTTGTCAGGAAAGATGAGCTTACCAGTTGCACTTAGCTACCCAAATTTCGTTCTTCTAGGTTGAAAATTTCGTTTGCAGGAACGCTTTTGAATGTTTAGGTTTCACTTCCTTTTCCCTTATAGGGATACATGCATCTGGAATTATACATCAAACACGGTTTACGCTAGCTGCTTGAAACTGAAACTCACTCAACTAGTTCTCAGTGTGATCTCTATGCTTTGTTTCCTGTTGAAGTAACCCTAAGCAGAGGCAAGCGAAAGAAACTTTCATTTGAAAGACTTTGCAGTGATTCCACAGAACTGTGAGTTTCCTGGATTCTCAGCAAATATTTTTTCACCCTAACTTCTTGTTACTCGACAGCAAAGATAAGTAGACCGGTTGCATTTGGCTGCCCAAATTTAGATCTTCTAGGTTGAATAGTTCGTTTGCAGGAACACTTTGAAATTTGAGGTTTCACTTCATTTTCCCCTATAGGGATACATGCATTTGGAACTCTAACTCAAACGCGGTTGGTACTAGCTGCATGAAACTTGACGCACTCAGTTAGTTCTCAGTGCACTCTCTATGCTTTGTTTCCTGTTGAAGTAGCCCTAAGCAGAGGCAAGGAAAATATACTTTCATTTGAAAGTGTTTGCAGAGCTTCCACAGAACTCTGAGTTTACTGGAATCTCAGCAAAATTTTTTCACCCGATCTTGATGATACTTGGCAGCAAAGATGAGTATACCGGTTTCACTTGGCTGCCCAAATTTCGTTCTGCAGGGTTGAAGCGTTCGTTTGCAGGAGCACTTTGAATTGTAAGTTTCACTTCCTTTTCCCTTATGGGGATACATGCATTTGGAACTGTATATCCAACACGGTTTGTGCTAGCTTCATCAAACTTGACTCACTCAATTCGTTCTCGGTGTGCTCTCTATGCTTTGTTCCCTGTGGTAGTAGCTCTAAGCGGAGGCAAGGAACATACACTTTCATTTGAAAGCATTTGCAAAGCTTGCACAGAACTCTGAGTTTCCGGAATCTCAGCAAATGTTTATTCACCCGAACTTGTTGATACTTGGTAGAAAAATGTGTATACCAGTTGCTCTTGGCAGCACAAATTTTGTTCTGCTAGGCTGAATCATTCCTTTGCAGGATGACTTGGATCAGTTAGGTTTTACCACATTTTCCCCTATAGGGATACATGCTTTTGGAAATCGAAATCAAACACGGTTTGTGCTAGCTGCTTGAAAATTGACTCACTGAATGAATTATCATGGTGCTCTCTATGCTTTGTTACCGGTTTATGTACACCGAAGCAGAGCAGAGAAAAATAAACTTTCATTTGAAAGTGTTTGTAGAGCATCCACAGAACAGAATTTACTGGACTCTCAGCAGATATTTTTTCACCCGATCTTGTTGATACTTGCAAGCAAAACTGAGTAGATGAGTTGCACTTGGCAGCCCAAATTTCGTCATCTTATGTTGAAGAGTTCCTTTGCAGGAACACTTTGAATTTTCAGGTTTAACTTCTTTTTTCCCTATAGGAATACATGCATTTGGAATGCTCAATCAAACACAGTTTGTGATACCTGTTTGAAACTTGGCCCACTCAATGACTTCTCAGTGGCTCTTTATGCCTTGTCCCCTGCTGAAGTATCCCCAAGCAGAGGCAAGGAAAATACACTTTCTTATGTAAGTGTTTGCAGAGCTTCCACAAAACTCCCAAGTTTACTGGAATTTCAGCGAATATTTTTTCACTTGATCTTGTTGATACTAGGTAAGAAAGATGAGCATACCAGTTGCATTTGGCTGCCAAAATTTCGTTCTTCTACGTTGAAACATTTGCTTTCAGGAAGACATTGAATTTGGGGGGTTTCTCATCATTTTAACCTATAGGAATACATGCATTTGGAGCTCTAAATCAAACACTGTTTGTGCCAGCTGCTTGAAGCTTGACTCACTCAATTAGTTCCCGGTGTGCTCTCTGTGATTGGTTCCCTGGTGAAGTGGTCCTAAGTGGAGGCAAGGAACATTCGCTTTCCTAAGAAAGCATTTAGAGTGCTTCAACAGAGCTCCAAGTTAACTGGAATCTCTGCAAATAATTACTCACCTGATCTTGATGATACTTGTCAGGAAAGATGAGTTTATCAGTTGCACTTAGCTACCCAAATTTCGTTCTTCTAGGTTGAAAAGTTCGTTTGCAGGAACGCTTTTGAATGTTTAGGTTTCACTTCCTTTTCCCTTATAGGGATACATGCATCTGGAATTATACATCAAACACGGTTTACGCTAGCTGCTTGAAACTGAAACTCACTCAACTAATTCTCAGTGTGATCTCTATGCTTTGTTTTCTGTTGAAGTAACCCTAAGCAGAGGCAAGGGAAAGAAACTTTCATTTGAAAGCCTTTGCAGTGATTCCACAGAACTGTGAGTTTCCTGGATTCTCAGCAAATATTTTTTCACCCTAACTTCTTGTTACTCAACAGCAAAGATAAGTAGACCGGTTGCATTTGGCTGCCCAAATTTAGATCTTCTAGGTTGAATAGTTCGTTTGCAGGAACACTTTGAAATTTGAGGTTTCACTTCATTTTCCCCTATAGGGATACATGCATTTGGAACTCTAACTCAAACGCGGTTGGTACTAGCTGCATGAAACTTGACTCACTCAGTTAGTTCTCAGTGCACTCTCTATGCTTTGTTTCCTGTTGAAGTAGCCCTAAGCAGAGGCAAGGAAAATATACTTTCATTTGAAAGTGTTTGCAGAGCTTCCACAGAACTCTGAGTTTACTGGAATCTCAGCAAAATTTTTTCACCCGATCTTGATGATACTTGGCAGCAAAGATGAGTATACCGGTTTCACTTGGCTGCCCAAATTACGTTCTTCAGGGTTGAAGCGTTCTTTTGCAGGAGCATTTTGAATTTTAAGTTTCACTTCCTTTTCCCTAATGGGGATACATGCTTTTGGAACTGTATATCCAACACGGTTTGTGCTAGCTTCTTCAAACTTGACTCACTCAATTCGTTCTCGGTGTGCTCTCTATGCTTTGTTCCCTGTGGTAGTAGCTCTAAGCGGAGGCAAGGATCATACACTTTCATTTGAAAGCATTTGCAAAGCTTGCACAAAACTCTGAGTTTTCGGAATCTCAGCAAATGTTTATTCACCCGAACTTGTTGATACTTGGTAGAAAAATGTGTATACCAGTTGCTCTTGGCAGCACAAATTTTGTTCTGCTAGGCTGAATCATTCCTTTGCAGGATGACTTGGATCAGTTATGTTTTACCACATTTTCCCCTATAGGGATACATGCTTTTGGAAATCGAAATCAAACACGGTTTGTGCTAGCTGCTTGAAAATTGACTCACTGAATGAATTCTCACTGTGCTCTCTATGCTTTGTTACCGGTTTATGTACACCGAAGCAGAGCAGAGAAAAATAAACTTTCATTTGAAAGTGTTTGTAGAGCATCCACAGAACAGAGTTTACTGTACTCTCAGCAGATATTTTTTCACCCGATCTTGTTGATACTTGGCAGCAAAACTGAGTAGATGAGTTGCACTTGGCAGCCCAAATTTCGTCATCTTATGTTGAAGAGTTCCTTTGCAGGAACACTTTGAATTTTCAGGTTTAACTTCTTTTTTCCCTATAGGAATACATGCATTTGGAATGCTCAATCAAACACAGTTTGTGATACCTGTTTGAAACTTGGCCCACTCAATGACTTCTCAGTGGCTCTTTATGCATTGTCCCCTGCTGAAGTATCCCCAAGCAGAGGCAAGGAAAATACACTTTCTTATGTAAGTGTTTGCAGAGCTTCCACAAAACTCCCAAGTTTACTGGAATTTCAGCGAATATTTTTTCACTTGATCTTGTTGATACTAGGTAAGAAAGATGAGCATACCAGTTGCATTTGGCTGCCAAAATTTCGTTCTTCTACGTTGAAACATTTGCTTTCAGGAAGACATTGAATTTGGGGGGTTTCTCATCATTTTAACCTATAAGAATACATGCATTTGGAGCTCTAAATCAAACACTGTTTGTACCAGCTGCTTGAAGCTTGACTCACTCAATTAGTTCCCGGTGTGCTCTCTGTGATTGGTTCCCTGGTGAAGTGGTCCTAAGTGGAGGCAAGGAACATTCGCTTTCCTAAGAAAGCATTTAGAGTGCTTCAACAGAGCTCCAAGTTAACTGGAATCTCTGCAAATAATTACTCACCTGATCTTGATGATACTTGTCAGGAAAGATGAGCTTACCAGTTGCACTTAGCTACCCAAATTTCGTTCTTCTAGGTTGAAAAGTTCGTTTGCAGGAACGCTTTTGAATGTTTAGGTTTCACTTCCTTTTCCCTTATAGGGATACATGCATCTGGAATTATACATCAAACACGGTTTACGCTAGCTGCTTGAAACTGAAACTCACTCAACTAGTTCTCAGTGTGATCTCTATGCTTTGTTTCCTGTTGAAGTAACCCTAAGCAGAGGCAAGGGAAAGAAACTTTCATTTGAAAGACTTTGCAGTGATTCCACAGAACTGTGAGTTTCCTGGATTCTCAGCAAATATTTTTTCACCCTAACTTCTTGTTACTCAACAGCAAAGATAAGTAGACCGGTTGCATTTGGCTGCCCAAATTTAGATCTTCTAGGTTGAATAGTTCGTTTGCAGGAACACTTTGAAATTTGAGGTTTCACTTCATTTTCCCCTATAGGGATACATGCATTTGGAACTCTAACTCAAACGCGGTTGGTACTAGCTGCATGAAACTTGACGCACTCAGTTAGTTCTCAGTGCACTCTCTATGCTTTGTTTCCTGTTGAAGTAGCCCTAAGCAGAGGCAAGGAAAATATACTTTCATTTGAAAGTGTTTGCAGAGCTTCCACAGAACTCTGAGTTTACTGGAATCTCAGCAAAATTTTTTCACCCGATCTTGATGATACTTGGCAGCAAAGATGAGTATACCAGTTTCACTTGGCTGCCCAAATTTTGTTCTGCAGGGTTGAAGCGTTCGTTTGCAGGAGCACTTTGAATTGTAAGTTTCACTTCCTTTTCCCTTATGGGGATACATGCATTTGGAACTGTATATCCAACACGGTTTGTGCTAGCTTCTTCAAACTTGACTCACTCAATTCATTCTCGGTGTGCTCTCTATGCTTTGTTCCCTGTGGTAGTAGCTCTAAGCGGAGGCAAGGAACATACACTTTCATTTGAAAGCATTTGCAAAGCTTGCACAGAACTCTGAGTTTCCGGAATCTCAGCAAATGTTTATTCACCCGAACTTGTTGATACTTGGTAGAAAAATGTGTATACCAGTTGCTCTTGGCAGCACAAATTTTGTTCTGCTAGGCTGAATCATTCCTTTGCAGGATGACTTGGATCAGTTAGGTTTTACCACATTTTCCCCTATAGGGATACATGCTTTTGGAAATCAAAATCAAACACGGTTTGTGCTAGCTGCTTGAAAATTGACTCACTGAATGAATTCTCATTGTGCTCTCTATGCTTTGTTACTGGTTTATGTACACCGAAGCAGAGCAGAGAAAAATAAACTTTCATTTGAAAGTGTTTGTAGAGCATCCACAGAACAGAATTTACTGGACTCTCAGCAGATATTTTTTCACCCGATCTTGTTGATACTTGAAAGCAAAACTGAGTAGATGAGTTGCACTTGGCAGCCCAAATTTCGTCATCTTATGTTGAAGAGTTCCTTTGCAGGAACACTTTGAATTTTCAGGTTTAACTTCTTTTTTCCCTATAGGAATACATGCATTTGGAATGCTCAATCAAACACAGTTTGTGATACCTGTTTGAAACTTGGCCCACTCAATGACTTCTCAGTGGCTCTTTATGCCTTGTCCCCTGCTGAAGTATCCCCAAGCAGAGGCAAGGAAAATACACTTTCTTATGTAAGTGTTTGCAGAGCTTCCACAAAACTCCCAATTTTACTGGAATTTCAGCGAATATTTTTTCACTTGATCTTGTTGATACGAGGTACGAAAGATGAGCATACCAGTTGCATTTGGCTGCCAAAATTTCGTTCTTCTACGTTGAAACATTTGCTTTCAGGAAGACATTGAATTTGGGGGGTTTCTCATCATTTTAACCTATAGGAATACATGCATTTGGAGCTCTAAATCAAACACTGTTTGTGCCAGCTGCTTGAAGCTTGACTCACTCAATTAGTTCCCGGTGTGCTCTCTGTGATTGGTTCCCTGGTGAAGTGGTCCTAAGTGGAGGCCAGGAACATTCGCTTTCCTAAGAAAGCATTTACAGTGCTTCAACAGAGCTCCAAGTTAACTGGAATCTCTGCAAATAATTACTCACCTGATCTTGATGATACTTGTCAGGAAAGATGAGTTTACCAGTTGCACTTAGCTACCCAAATTTCGTTCTTCTAGGTTGAAAAGTTCGTTTGCAGGAACGCTTTTGAATGTTTAGGTTTCACTTCCTTTTCCCTTATAGGGATACATGCATCTGGAATTATACATCAAACACGGTTTACGCTAGCTGCTTGAAACTGAAACTCACTCAACTAGTTCTCAGTGTGATCTCTATGCTTTGTTTTCTGTTGAAGTAACCCTAAGCAGAGGCAAGGGAAAGAAACTTTCATTTGAAAGCCTTTGCAGTGATTCCACAGAACTGTGAGTTTCCTGGATTCTCAGCAAATATTTTTTCACCCTAACTTCTTGTTACTCGACAGCAAAGATAAGTAGACCGGTTGCATTTGGCTGCCCAAATTTAGATCTTCTAGGTTGAATAGTTCGTTTGCAGGAACACTTTGAAATTTGAGGTTTCACTTCATTTTCCCCTATAGGGATACATGCATTTGGAACTCTAACTCAAATGCGGTTGGTACTAGCTGCATGAAACTTGACTCACTCAGTTAGTTCTCAGTGCACTCTCTATGCTTTGTTTCCTGTTGAAGTAGCCCTAAGCAGAGGCAAGGAAAATATACTTTCATTTGAAAGTGTTTGCAGAGCTTCCACAGAACTCTGAGTTTACTGGAATCTCAGCAAAATTTTTTCACCCGATCTTGATGATACTTGGCAGCAAAGATGAGTATACCGGTTTCACTTGGCTGCCCAAATTACGTTCTTCAGGGTTGAAGCGTTCTTTTGCAGGAGCATTTTGAATTTTAAGTTTCACTTCCTTTTCCCTTATGGGGATACATGCATTTGGAACTGTATATCCAACACGGTTTGTGCTAGCTTCTTCAAACTTGACTCACTCAATTCGTTCTCGGTGTGCTCTCTATGCTTTGTTCCCTGTGGTAGTAGCTCTAAGCGGAGGCAAGGATCATACACTTTATTTGAAAGCATTTGCAAAGCTTGCACAAAACTCTGAGTTTTCGGAATCTCAGCAAATGTTTATTCACCCGAACTTGTTGATACTTGGTAGAAAAATGTGTATACCAGTTGCTCTTGGCAGCACAAATTTTGTTCTGCTAGTCTGAATCATTCCTTTGCAGGATGACTTGGATCAGTTAGGTTTTACCACATTTTCCCCTATAGGGATACATGCTTTTGGAAATCGAAATCAAACACGGTTTGTGCTGGCTGCTTGAAAATTGACTCACTGAATGAATTCTCACTGTGCTCTCTATGCTTTGTTACCGGTTTATGTACACCGAAGCAGAGCAGAGAAAAATAAAGTTTCCTTTGAAAGTGTTTGTAGAGCATCCACAGAACAGAGTTTACTGGACTCTCAGCAGATATTTTTTCACCCGATCTTGTTGATACTTGGCAGCAAAACTGAGTAGATGAGTTGCACTTGGCAGCCCAAATTTCGTCATCTTATGTTGAAGAGTTCCTTTGCAGGAACACTTTGAATTTTCAGGTTTAACTTCTTTTTTCCCTATAGGAATACATGCATTTGGAATGCTCAATCAAACACAGTTTGTGATACCTGTTTGAAACTTGGCCCACTCAATGACTTCTCAGTGGCTCTTTATGCATTGTCCCCTGCTGAAGTATCCCCAAGCAGAGGCAGGGAAAATACACTTTCTTATGTAAGTGTTTGCAGAGCTTCCAGAAAACTCCCAAGTTTACTGGAATTTCAGCCAATATTTTTTCACTTGATCTTGTTGATACTAGGTAAGAAAGATGAGCATACCAGTTGCATTTGGCTGCCAAAATTTCGTTCTTCTACGTTGAAACATTTGCTTTCAGGAAGACATTGAATTTGGGGGGTTTCTTATCATTTTAACCTATAGGAATACATGCATTTGGAGCTCTAAATCAAACACTGTTTGTGCCAGCTGCTTGAAGCTTGACTCACTCAATTAGTTCCCGGTGTGCTCTCTGTGATTGGTTCCCTGGTGAAGTGGTCCTAAGTGGAGGCAAGGAACATTCGCTTTCCTAAGAATGCATTTAGAGTGCTTCAACAGAGCTCCAAGTTAACTGGAATCTCTGCAAATAATTACTCACCTGATCTTGATGATACTTGTCAGGAAAGATGAGTTTACCAGTTGCAATTAGCTACCCAAATGTCGTTCTTCTGGGTTGAAAAGTTCGTTTGCAGGAACGCTTTTGAATGTTTAGGTTTCACTTCCTTTTCCCTTATAGGGATACATGCATCTGGAATTATACATCAAACACGGTTTACGCTAGCTGCTTGAAACTGAAACTCACTCAACTAGTTCTCAGTGTGATCTCTATGCTTTGTTTCCTGTTGAAGTAACCCTAAGCAGAGGCAAGGGAAAGAAACTTTCATTTGAAAGCCTTTGCAGTGATTCCACAGAACTGTGAGTTTCCTGGATTCTCAGCAAATATTTTTTCACCCTAACTTCTTGCTACTCGACAGCAAAGATAAGTAGACCGGTTGCATTTGGCTGCCCAAATTTAGATCTTCTAGGTTGAATAGTTCGTTTGCAGGAACACTTTGAAATTTGAGGTTTCACTTCATTTTCCCCTATAGGGATACATGCATTTGGAACTCTAACTCAAACGCGGTTGGTACTAGCTGCATGAAACTTGACTCACTCAGTTAGTTCTCAGTGCACTCTCTATGCTTTGTTTCCTGTTGAAGTAGCCCTAAGCAGAGGCAAGGAAAATATACTTTCATTTGAAAGTGTTTGCAGAGCTTCCACAGAACTCTGAGTTTACTGGAATCTCAGCAAAATTTTTTTACCCGATCTTGATGATACTTGGCAGCAAAGATGAGTATACCGGTTTCACTTGGCTGCCCAAATTTCGTTCTTCAGGGTTGAAGCGTTCGTTTGCAGGAGCATTTTGAATTTTAAGTTTCACTTCCTTTTCCCTTATGGGGATACATGCATTTGGAACTGTATATCCAACACGGTTTGTGCTAGCTTCTTCAAACTTGACTCACTCAATTCATTCTCGGTGTGCTCTCTATGCTTTGTTCCCTGTGGTAGTAGCTCTAAGCGGAGGCAAGGAACATACACTTTCATTTGAAAGCATTTGTAAATCTTGCACAGAACTCTGAGTTTCCGGAATCTCAGCAAATGTTTATTCACCCGAACTTGTTGATACTTGGTAGAAAAATGTGTATACCAGTTGCTCTTGGCAGCACAAATTTTGTTCTGCTAGGCTGAATCATTCCTTTGCAGGATGACTTGGATCAGTTAGGTTTTACCACATTTTCCCCTATAGGGATACATGCTTTTGGAAATCGAAATCAAACACGGTTTGTGCTAGCTGCTTGAAAATTGACTCACTGAATGAATTCTCATTGTGCTCTCTATGCTTTGTTACCGGTTTATGTACACCGAAGCAGAGCAGAGAAAAATAAACTTTCATTTGAAAGTGTTTGTAGAGCATCCACAGAACAGAGTTTACTGGACTCTCAGCAGATATTTTTTCACCCGATCTTGTTGATACTTGCAAGCAAAACTGAGTAGATGAGTTGCACTTGGCAGCCCAAATTTCGTCATCTTATGTTGAAGAGTTCCTTTGCAGGAACACTTTGAATTTTCAGGTTTAACTTCTTTTTTCCCTATAGGAATACATGCATTTGGAATGCTCAATCAAACACAGTTTGTGATACCTGTTTGAAACTTGGCCCACTCAATGACTTCTCAGTGGCTCTTTATGCATTGTCCCCTGCTGAAGTATCCCCAAGCAGAGGCAGGGAAAATACACTTTCTTATGTAAGTGTTTGCAGAGCTTCCAGAAAACTCCCAAGTTTACTGGAATTTCAGCCAATATTTTTTCACTTGATCTTGTTGATACTAGGTAAGAAAGATGAGCATACCAGTTGCATTTGGCTGCCAAAATTTCGTTCTTCTACGTTGAAACATTTGCTTTCAGGAAGACATTGAATTTGGGGGGTTTCTTATCATTTTAACCTATAGGAATACATGCATTTGGAGCTCTAAATCAAACACTGTTTGTGCCAGCTGCTTGAAGCTTGACTCACTCAATTAGTTCCCGGTGTGCTCTCTGTGATTGGTTCCCTGGTGAAGTGGTCCTAAGTGGAGGCAAGGAACATTCGCTTTCCTAAGAATGCATTTAGAGTGCTTCAACAGAGCTCCAAGTTAACTGGAATCTCTGCAAATAATTACTCACCTGATCTTGATGATACTTGTCAGGAAAGATGAGTTTACCAGTTGCAATTAGCTACCCAAATGTCGTTCTTCTGGGTTGAAAAGTTCGTTTGCAGGAACGCTTTTGAATGTTTAGGTTTCACTTCCTTTTCCCTTATAGGGATACATGCATCTGGAATTATACATCAAACACGGTTTACGATAGCTGCTTGAAACTGAAACTCACTCAACTAGTTCTCAGTGTGATCTCTATGCTTTGTTTCCTGTTGAAGTAACCCTAAGCAGAGGCAAGGGAAAGAAACTTTCATTTGAAAGCCTTTGCAGTGATTCCACAGAACTGTGAGTTTCCTGGATTCTCAGCAAATATTTTTTCACCCTAACTTCTTGCTACTCGACAGCAAAGATAAGTAGACCGGTTGCATTTGGCTGCCCAAATTTAGATATTCTAGGTTGAATAGTTCGTTTGCAGGAACACTTTGAAATTTGAGGTTTCACTTCATTTTCCCCTATAGGGATACATGCATTTGGAACTCTAACTCAAACGCGGTTGGTACTAGCTGCATGAAACTTGACTCACTCAGTTAGTTCTCAGTGCACTCTCTATGCTTTGTTTCCTGTTGAAGTAGCCCTAAGCAGAGGCAAGGAAAATATACTTTCATTTGAAAGTGTTTGCAGAGCTTCCACAGAACTCTGAGTTTACTGGAATCTCAGCAAAATTTTTTTACCCGATCTTGATGATACTTGGCAGCAAAGATGAGTATACCGGTTTCACTTGGCTGCCCAAATTTCGTTCTTCAGGGTTGAAGCGTTCGTTTGCAGGAGCATTTTGAATTGTAAGTTTCACTTCCTTTTCCCTTATGGGGATACATGCATTTGGAACTGTATATCCAACACGGTTTGTGCTAGCTTCTTCAAACTTGACTCACTCAATTCATTCTCGGTGTGCTCTCTATGCTTTGTTCCCTGTGGTAGTAGCTCTAAGCGGAGGCAAGGAACATACACTTTCATTTGAAAGCATTTGTAAATCTTGCACAGAACTCTGAGTTTCCGGAATCTCAGCAAATGTTTATTCACCCGAACTTGTTGATACTTGGTAGAAAAATGTGTATACCAGTTGCTCTTGGCAGCACAAATTTTGTTCTGCTAGGCTGAATCATTCCTTTGCAGGATGACTTGGATCAGTTAGGTTTTACCACATTTTCCCCTATAGGGATACATGCTTTTGGAAATCGAAATCAAACACGGTTTGTGCTAGCTGCTTGAAAATTGACTCACTGAATGAATTCTCATTGTGCTCTCTATGCTTTGTTACCGGTTTATGTACACCGAAGCAGAGCAGAGAAAAATAAACTTTCATTTGAAAGTGTTTGTAGAGCATCCACAGAACAGAGTTTACTGGACTCTCAGCAGATATTTTTTCACCCGATCTTGTTGATACTTGCAAGCAAAACTGAGTAGATGAGTTGCACTTGGCAGCCCAAATTTCGTCATCTTATGTTGAAGAGTTCCTTTGCAGGAACACTTTGAATTTTCAGGTTTAACTTCTTTTTTCCCTATAGGAATACATGCATTTGGAATGCTCAATCAAACACAGTTTGTGATACCTGTTTGAAACTTGGCCCACTCAATGACTTCTCAGTGGCTCTTTATGCATTGTCCCCTGCTGAAGTATCCCCAAGCAGAGGCAGGGAAAATACACTTTCTTATGTAAGTGTTTGCAGAGCTTCCAGAAAACTCCCAAGTTTACTGGAATTTCAGCCAATATTTTTTCACTTGATCTTGTTGATACTAGGTAAGAAAGATGAGCATACCAGTTGCATTTGGCTGCCAAAATTTCGTTCTTCTACGTTGAAACATTTGCTTTCAGGAAGACATTGAATTTGGGGGGTTTCTTATCATTTTAACATATAGGAATACATGCATTTGGAGCTCTAAATCAAACACTGTTTGTGCCAGCTGCTTGAAGCTTGACTCACTCAATTAGTTCCCGGTGTGCTCTCTGTGATTGGTTCCCTGGTGAAGTGGTCCTAAGTGGAGGCAAGGAACATTCGCTTTCCTAAGAATGCATTTAGAGTGCTTCAACAGAGCTCCAAGTTAACTGGAATCTCTGCAAATAATTACTCACCTGATCTTGATGATACTTGTCAGGAAAGATGAGTTTACCAGTTGCAATTAGCTACCCAAATGTCGTTCTTCTGGGTTGAAAAGTTCGTTTGCAGGAACGCTTTTGAATGTTTAGGTTTCACTTCCTTTTCCCTTATAGGGATACATGCATCTGGAATTATACATCAAACACGGTTTACGATAGCTGCTTGAAACTGAAACTCACTCAACTAGTTCTCAGTGTGATCTCTATGCTTTGTTTCCTGTTGAAGTAACCCTAAGCAGAGGCAAGGGAAAGAAACTTTCATTTGAAAGCCTTTGCAGTGATTCCACAGAACTGTGAGTTTCCTGGATTCTCAGCAAATATTTTTTCACCCTAACTTCTTGCTACTCGACAGCAAAGATAAGTAGACCGGTTGCATTTGGCTGCCCAAATTTAGATCTTCTAGGTTGAATAGTTCGTTTGCAGGAACACTTTGAAATTTGAGGTTTCACTTCATTTTCCCCTATAGGGATACATGCATTTGGAACTCTAACTCAAACGCGGTTGGTACTAGCTGCATGAAACTTGACTCACTCAGTTAGTTCTCAGTGCACTCTCTATGCTTTGTTTCCTGTTGAAGTAGCCCTAAGCAGAGGCAAGGAAAATATACTTTCATTTGAAAGTGTTTGCAGAGCTTCCACAGAACTCTGAGTTTACTGGAATCTCAGCAAAATTTTTTTACCCGATCTTGATGATACTTGGCAGCAAAGATGAGTATACCGGTTTCACTTGGCTGCCCAAATTTCGTTCTTCAGGGTTGAAGCGTTCGTTTGCAGGAGCATTTTGAATTTTAAGTTTCACTTCCTTTTCCCTTATGGGGATACATGCATTTGGAACTGTATATCCAACACGGTTTGTGCTAGCTTCTTCAAACTTGACTCACTCAATTCATTCTCGGTGTGCTCTCTATGCTTTGTTCCCTGTGGTAGTAGCTCTAAGCGGAGGCAAGGAACATACACTTTCATTTGAAAGCATTTGTAAATCTTGCACAGAACTCTGAGTTTCCGGAATCTCAGCAAATGTTTATTCACCCGAACTTGTTGATACTTGGTAGAAAAATGTGTATACCAGTTGCTCTTGGCAGCACAAATTTTGTTCTGCTAGGCTGAATCATTCCTTTGCAGGATGACTTGGATCAGTTAGGTTTTACCACATTTTCCCCTATAGGGATACATGCTTTTGGAAATCGAAATCAAACACGGTTTGTGCTAGCTGCTTGAAAATTGACTCACTGAATGAATTCTCATTGTGCTCTCTATGCTTTGTTACCGGTTTATGTACACCGAAGCAGAGCAGAGAAAAATAAACTTTCATTTGAAAGTGTTTGTAGAGCATCCACAGAACAGAGTTTACTGGACTCTCAGCAGATATTTTTTCACCCGATCTTGTTGATACTTGCAAGCAAAACTGAGTAGATGAGTTGCACTTGGCAGCCCAAATTTCGTCATCTTATGTTGAAGAGTTCCTTTGCAGGAACACTTTGAATTTTCAGGTTTAACTTCTTTTTTCCCTATAGGAATACATGCATTTGGAATGCTCAATCAAACACAGTTTGTGATACCTGTTTGAAACTTGGCCCACTCAATGACTTCTCAGTGGCTCTTTATGCATTGTCCCCTGCTGAAGTATCCCCAAGCAGAGGCAGGGAAAATACACTTTCTTATGTAAGTGTTTGCAGAGCTTCCAGAAAACTCCCAAGTTTACTGGAATTTCAGCCAATATTTTTTCACTTGATCTTGTTGATACTAGGTAAGAAAGATGAGCATACCAGTTGCATTTGGCTGCCAAAATTTCGTTCTTCTACGTTGAAACATTTGCTTTCAGGAAGACATTGAATTTGGGGGGTTTCTTATCATTTTAACCTATAGGAATACATGCATTTGGAGCTCTAAATCAAACACTGTTTGTGCCAGCTGCTTGAAGCTTGACTCACTCAATTAGTTCCCGGTGTGCTCTCTGTGATTGGTTCCCTGGTGAAGTGGTCCTAAGTGGAGGCAAGGAACATTCGCTTTCCTAAGAATGCATTTAGAGTGCTTCAACAGAGCTCCAAGTTAACTGGAATCTCTGCAAATAATTACTCACCTGATCTTGATGATACTTGTCAGGAAAGATGAGTTTACCAGTTGCAATTATCTACCCAAATGTCGTTCTTCTGGGTTGAAAAGTTCGTTTGCAGGAACACTTTTGAATGTTTAGGTTTCACTTCCTTTTCCCTTATAGGGATACATGCATCTGGAATTATACATCAAACACGGTTTACGCTAGCTGCTTGAAACTGAAACTCACTCAACTAGTTCTCAGTGTGATCACTATGCTTTGTTTTCTGTTGAAGTAACCCTAAGCAGAGGCAAGGGAAAGAAACTTTCATTTGAAAGCCTTTGCAGTGATTCCACAGAACTGTGAGTTTCCTGGATTCTCAGCAAATATTTTTTCAACCTAACTTCTTGTTACTCGACAGCAAAGATAAGTAGACCGGTTGCATTTGGCTGCCCAAATTTAGATCTTCTAGGTTGAATAGTTCGTTTGCAGGAACACTTTGAAATTTGAGGTTTCACTTCATTTTCCCCTATAGGGATACATGCATTTGGAACTCTAACTCAAACGCGGTTGGTACTAGCTGCATGAAACTTGACTCACTCAGTTAGTTCTCAGTGCACTCTCTATGCTTTGTTTCCTGTTGAAGTAGCCCTAAGCAGAGGCAAGGAAAATATACTTTCATTTGAAAGTGTTTGCAGAGCTTCCACAGAACTCTGAGTTTACTGGAATCTCAGCAAAATTTTTTCACCCGATCTTGATGATACTTGGCAGCAAAGATGAGTATACCGGTTTCACTTGGCTGCCCAAATTTCGTTCTTCAGGGTTGAAGCGTTCGTTTGCAGGAGCACTTTGAATTGTAAGTTTCACTTCCTTTTCCCTTATGGGGATACATGCATTTGGAACTGTATATCCAACACGGTTTGTGCTAGCTTCTTCAAACTTGACTCACTCAATTCGTTCTCGGTGTGCTCTCTATGCTTTGTTCCCTGTGGTAGTAGCTCTAAGCGGAGGCAAGGAACATACACTTTCATTTGAAAGCATTTGCAAAGCTTGCACAGAACTCTGAGTTTCCGGAATCTCAGCAAATGTTTATTCACCCGAACTTGTTGATACTTGGTAGAAAAATGTGTATACCAGTTGCTCTTGGCAGCACAAATTTTGTTCTCTAGGCTGAATCATTCCTTTGCAGGATGACTTGGATCAGTTAGGTTTTACCACATTTTCCCCTATAGGGATACATGCTTTTGGAAATCAAAATCAAACACGGTTTGTGCTAGCTGCTTGAAAATTGACTCACTGAATGAGTTCTCATTGTGCTCTCTATGCTTTGTTACCGGTTTATGTACACCGAAGCAGAGCAGAGAAAAATAAACTTTCATTTGAAAGTGTTTGTAGCGCATCCACAGAACAGAATTTACTGGACTCTCAGCAGATATTTTTTCACCCGATCTTGTTGATACTTGCAAGCAAAACTGAGTAGATGAGTTGCACTTGGCAGCACAAATTTTGTCATCTTATGTTGAAGAGTTCCTTTGCAGGAACACTTTGAATTTTCAGGTTTAACTTCTTTTTTCCCTATAGGAATACATGCATTTGGAATGCTCAATCAAACACAGTTTGTGATACCTGTTTGAAACTTGGCCCACTCAATGACTTCTCAGTGGCTCTTTATGCATTGTCCCCTGCTGAAGTATCCCCAAGCAGAGGCAAGGAAAATACACTTTCTTATGTAAGTGTTTGCAGAGCTTCCACAAAACTCCCAAGTTTACTGGAATTTCAGCGAATATTTTTTCACTTGATCTTGTTGATACTAGGTAAGAAAGATGAGCATACCAGTTGCATTTGGCTGCCAAAATTTCGTTCTTTTACGTTGAAACATTTGCTTTCAGGAAGACATTGAATTTGGGGGGTTTCTCATCATTTTAACCTATAGGAATACATGCATTTGGAGCTCTAAATCAAACACTGTTTGTGCCAGCTGCTTGAAGCTTGACTCACTCAATTAGTTCCCGGTGTGCTCTCTGTGATTGGTTCCCTGGTGAAGTGGTCCTAAGTGGAGGCAAGGAACATTCGCTTTCCTAAGAAAGCATTTAGTGTGCTTCAACAGAGCTCCAAGTTAACTGGAATCTCTGCTAATAATTACTCACCTGATCTTGATGATACTTGTCAGGAAAGATGAGTTTACCAGTTGCACTTAGCTACCCAAATGTCGTTCTTCTAGGTTGAAAAGTTCGTTTGCAGGAACGCTTTTGAATGTTTAGGTTTCACTTCCTTTTCCCTTATAGGGATACATGCATCTGGAATTATACATCAAACACGGTTTACGCTAGCTGCTTGAAACTGAAACTCACTCAGCTAGTTCTCAGTGTGATCTGTATGCTTTGTTTTCTGTTGAAGTAACCCTAAGCAGAGGCAAGGGAAAGAAACTTTCATTTGAAAGCCTTTGCAGTGATTCCACAGAACTGTGAGTTTCCTGGATTCTCAGCAAATATTTTTTCACCCTAACTTCTTGTTACTCGACAGCAAAGATAAGTAGACCGGTTGCATTTGGCTGCCCAAATTTAGATCTTCTAGGTTGAATAGTTCGTTTGCAGGAACACTTTGAAATTTGAGGTTTCACTTCATTTTCCCCTATAGGGATACATGCATTTGGAACTCTAACTCAAACGCGGTTGGTACTAGCTGCATGAAACTTGACTCACTCAGTTAGTTCTCAGTGCACTCTCTATGCTTTGTTTCCTGTTGAAGTAGCCCTAAGCAGAGGCAAGGAAAATATACTTTCATTTGAAAGTGTTTGCAGAGCTTCCACAGAACTCTGAGGTACTGGAATCTCAGCAAAATTTTTTCACCCGATCTTGATGATACTTGGCAGCAAAGATGAGTATACCGGTTTCACTTGGCTGCCCAAATTTCGTTCTTCAGGGTTGAAGCGTTCGTTTGCAGGAGCACTTTGAATTGTAAGTTTCACTTCCTTTTCCCTTATGGGGATACATGCATTTGGAACTGTATATCCAACACGGTTTGTGCTAGCTTCTTCAAACTTTACTCACTCAATTTTTTTCTCGGTGTGCTCTCTATGCTTTGTTCCCTGTGGTAGTAGCTCTAAGCGGAGGCAAGGAACATACACTTTCATTTGAAAGCATTTGCAAAATCTGCAGAGAACTCTGAGTTTACTGGAATCTCAGCAAATGTTTATTCACCCGAACTTGTTGATACTTGGTAGAAAAAATGTGTATACCAGTTGCTCTTGGCAGCACAAATTTTGTTCTGCTAGGCTGAATCATTCCTTTGCAGGATGACTTGGATCAGTTAGGTTTTACTACATTTTTCCCTATAGGGATACATGCTTTTGGAAATCGAAATCAAACACGGTTTGTGCTAGCTGCTTGAAAATTGACTCACGGAATGAATTCTCATTGTGCTCTCTATGCTTTGTTACCGGTTTATGTACACCGAGGAAGAGCAGAGAAAAATAAACTTTCATTTGAAAGTGTTTGTAGAGCATCCACAGAACAGAGTTTACTGGACTCTCAGCAGATATTTTTTCACCCGATCTTGTTGATACTTGGCAGCAAAACTGAGTAGATGAGTTGCACTTGGCAGCCCAAATTTCGTCATCTTATGTTGAAGAGTTCCTTTGCAGGAACACTTTGAATTTTCAGGTTTAACTTCTTTTTTCCCTATAGGAATACATGCATTTGGAATGCTCAATCAAACACAGTTTGTGATACCTGTTTGAAACTTGGCCCACTCAATGACTTCTCAGTGGCTCTTTATGCATTGTCCCCTGCTGAAGTATCCCCAAGCAGAGGCAAGGAAAATACACTTTCTTATGTAAGTGTTTGCAGAGCTTCCACAAAACTCCCAAGTTTACTGGAATTTCAGCGAATATTTTTTCACTTGATCTTGTTGATACTAGGTAAGAAAGATGAGCATACCAGTTGCATTTGGCTGCCAAAATTTCGTTCTTCTACGTTGAAACATTTGCTTTCAGGAAGACATTGAATTTGGGGGGGTTTCTCATCATTTTAACCTATAGGAATACATGCATTTGGAGCTCTAAAATCAAACACTGTTTGTGCCAGCTGCTTGAAGCTTGACTCACTCAATTAGTTCCCGGTGTGCTCTCTGTGATTGGTTCCCTGGTGAAGTGGTCCTAAGTGGAGGCAAGGAACATTTGCTTTCCTAAGAAAGCACTTACAGAGCTTCAACAGAGCTCCAAGTTAACTGGAATCTCTGCAAATAATTACTCACCTGATCTTGATGATACTTGTCAGGAAAGATGAGTTTACCAGTTGCACTTAGCTCCCCAAATTTCGTTCTTCTAGGTTGAAAAGTTCGTTTGCAGGAACGCTTTTGTATGTTTAGGTTTCACTTCCTTTTCCCTTATAGGGATACATGCATCTGGAATTATACATCAAACACGGTTTACGCTAGCTGCTTGAAACTGAAACTCACTCAACTAGTTCTCAGTGTGATCTCTATGCTTTGTTTTCTGTTGAAGTAACCCTAAGCAGAGGCAAGGGAAAGAAACTTTCATTTGAAAGCCTTTGCAGTGATTCCACAGAACTGTGAGTTTCCTGGATTCTCAGCAAATATTTTTTCACCCTAACTTCTTGTTACTCGACAGCAAAGATAAGTAGACCGGTTGCATTTGGCTGCCCAAATTTAGATCTTCTAGGTTGAATAGTTCGTTTGCAGGAACACTTTGAAATTTGAGGTTTCACTTCATTTTCCCCTATAGGGATACAGGTATTTGGAACTCTAACTCAAACGCGGTTGGTACTAGCTGCATGAAACTTGACTCACTCAGTTAGTTCTCAGTGCACTCTCTATGCTTTGTTTCCTGTTGAAGTAGCCCTAAGCAGAGGCAAGGAAAATATACTTTCATTTGAAAGTGTTTGCAGAGCTTCCACAGAACTCTGAGTTTACTGGAATCTCAGCAAAATTTTTTCACCCGATCTTGATGATACTTGGCAGCAAAGATGAGTATACCGGTTTCACTTGGCTGCCCAAATTTCGTTCTTCAGGGTTGAAGCGTTTGTTTGCAGGAGCACTTTGAATTGTAAGTTTCACTTCCTTTTCCCTTATGGGGATACATGCATTTGGAACTGTATATCCAACACGGTTTGTGCTAGCTTCTTCAAACTTGACTCACTCAATTCGTTCTCGGTGTGCTCTCTATGCTTTGTTCCCTGTGGTAGTAGCTCTAAGCGGAGGCAAGGAACATACACTTTCATTTGAAAGCATTTGCAAAGCTGCAGAGAACTCTGAGTTTACTGGAATCTCAGCAAATGTTTATTCACCCGAACTTGTTGATACTTGGTAGAAAAAATGTGTATACCAGTTGCTCTTGGCAGCACAAATTTTGTTCTGCTAGGCTGAATCATTCCTTTTCAGGATGACATGGATCAGTTAGGTTTTACTACATTTTCCCCTATAGGGATACATGCTTTTGGAAATCGAAATCAAACACGGTTTGTGCTAGCTGCTTGAAAATTGACTCACTGAATGAATTCTCATTGTGCTCTCTATGCTTTGTTACCGGTTTATGTACACCGAAGCAGAGCAGAGAAAAATAAACTTTCATTTGAAAGTGTTTGTAGAGCAACCACAGAACAGAGTTTACTGGACTCTCAGCAGATATTTTTTCACCCGATCTTGTTGATACTTGGCAGCAAAAGTGAGTAGATGAGTTGCACTTGGCAGCCCAAATTTCGTCATCTTATGTTGAAGAGTTCCTTTGCAGGAACACTTTGAATTTTCAGGTTTAACTTCTTTTTTCCCTGTAGGAATACATGCATTTGGAATGCTCAATCAAACACAGTTTGTGATAACTGTTTGAAACTTGGCCCACTCAATGACTTCTCAGTGGCTCTTTATGCATTGTCCCCTGCTGAAGTATCCCCAAGCAGAGGCAAGGAAAATACACTTTCTTATGTAACTGTTTGCAGAGCTTCCACAAAACTCCCATGTTTACTGGAATTTCAGCGAATATTTTTTCACTTGATCTTGTTGATACTAGGTAAGAAAGATGAGCATACCAGTTGCATTTGGCTGCCAAAATTTCGTTCTTCTACGTTGAAACATTTGCTTTCAGGAAGACATTGAATTTGGGGGGTTTCTCATCATTTTAACCTATAGGAATACATGCATTTGGAGCTCTAAATCAAACACTGTTTGTGCCAGCTGCTTGAAGCTTGACTCACTCAATTAGTTCCCGGTGTGCTCTCTGTGATTGGTTCCCTGGTGAAGTGGTCCTAAGTGGAGGCCAGGAACATTCGCTTTCCTAAGAAAGCATTTACAGTGCTTCAACAGAGCTCCAAGTTAACTGGAATCTCTGCAAATAATTACTCCACCTGATCTTGATGATACTTGTCAGGAAAGATGAGTTTACCAGTTGCACTTAGCTACCCAAATTTCGTTCTTCTAGGTTGAAAAGTTCGTTTGCAGGAACGCTTTTGAATGTTTAGGTTTCACTTCCTTTTCCCTTATAGGGATACATGCATCTGGAATTACACATCAAACACGGTTTATGCTAGCTGCTTGAAACTGAAACTCACTCAGCTAGTTCTCAGTGTGATCTGTATGCTTTGTTTTCTGTTGAAGTAACCCTAAGCAGAGGCAAGGGAAAGAAACTTTCATTTGAAAGCCTTTGCAGTGATTCCACAGAACTGTGAGTTTCCTGGATTCTCATCAAATATTTTTACACCCTAACTTCTTGTTACTCGACAGCAAAGATAAGTAGACCGGTTGCATTTGGCTGCCCAAATTTAGATCTTCTAGGTTGAATAGTTCGTTTGCAGGAACACTTTGAAATTTGAGGTTTCACTTCATTTTCCCCTATAGGGATATATGCATTTGGAACTCTAACTCAAACGCGGTTGGTACTAGCTGCATGAAACTTGACACACTCAGTTAGTTCTCAGTGCACTCTCTATGCTTTGTTTCCTGTTGAAGTAGCCCTAAGCAGAGGCAAGGAAAATATACTTTCATTTGAAAGTGTTTGCAGAGCTTCCGCAGAACTCTGAGTTTACTGGAATCTCAGCAAAATTTTTTCACCCGATCTTGATGATACTTGGCAGCAAAGATGAGTATACCGGTTTCACTTGGCTGCCCAAATTTCGTTCTTCAGGGTTGAAGCGTTCGTTTGCAGGAGCACTTTGAATTGTAAGTTTCACTTCCTTTTCCCTTATGGGGATACATGCATTTGGAACTGTATATCCAACACGGTTTGTGCTAGCTTCTTCAAACTTGACTCACTCAATTCCGTTCTCAGTGTGCTCTCTATGCTTTGTTCCCTGTGGTAGTAGTTCTAAGCGGAGGCAAGGAACATACACTTTCATTTGAAAGCCATTTGCAAAATCTGCAGAGAACTCTGAGTTTACTGGAATCTCAGCAAATGTTTATTCACCCGAACTTGTTGATACTTGGTAGAAAAATGTGTATACCAGTTGCTCTTGGCAGCACAAATTTTGTTCTGCTAGGCTGAATCATTCCTTTGCAGGATGACTTGGATCAGTTAGGTTTTACTACATTTTCCCCTATAGGGATACATGCTTTTGGAAATCGAAATCAAACACGGTTTGTGCTAGCTGCTTGAAAATTGACTCACTGAATGAATTCTCATTGTGCTCTCTATGCTTTGTTACCGGTTTATGTACACCGAAGCAGAGCAGAGAAAAATAAACTTTCATTTGAAAGTGTTTGTAGAGCATCCACAGAACAGAGTTTACTGGACTCTCAGCAGATATTTTTTCACCCGATCTTGTTGATACTTGGCAGCAAAACTGAGTAGATGAGTTGCACTTGGCAGCCCAAATTTCGTCATCTTATGTTGAAGAGTTCCTTTGCAGGAACACTTTGAATTTTCAGGTTTAACTTCTTTTTTCCCTATAGGAATACATGCATTTGGAATGCTCAATCAAACACAGTTTGTGATACCTGTTTGAAACTGGGCCCACTCAATGACTTCTCAGTGGCTCTTTATGCATTGTCCCCTGCTGAAGTATCCCCAAGCAGAGGCAAGGAAAATACACTTTCTTATGTAGGTGTTTGCAGAGCTTCCACAAAACTCCCAAGTTTACTGGAATTTCAGCGAATATTTTTTCATTTGATCTTGTTGATACGAGGTAAGAAAGATGAGCATACCAGTTGCATTTGGCTGCCAAAATTTCGTTCTTCTACGTTGAAACATTTGCTTTCAGGAAGACATTGTATTTGGGGGGTTTCTCATCATTTTAACCTATAGGAATACATGCATTTGGAGCTCTAAATCAAACACTGTTTGTGCCAGCTGCTTGAAGCTTGACTCACTCAATTAGTTCCCGGTGTGCTCTCTGTGATTGGTTCCCTGGTGAAGTGGTCCTAAGTGGAGGCAAGGAACATTCGCTTTCCTAAGAAAGCATTTACAGTGCTTCAACAGAGCTCCAAGTTAACTGGAATCTCTGCAAATAATTACTCACCTGATCTTGATGATACTTGTCAGGAAAGATGAGTTTACCAGTTGCACTTAGCTACCCAAATTTCGTTCTTCTAGGTTGAAAATTTCGTTTGCAGGAACGCTTTTGAATGTTTAGGTTTCACTTCCTTTTCCCTTATAGGGATACATGCATCTGGAATTATACATCAAACACGGTTACGCTAGCTGCTTGAAACTGAAACTCACTCAACTAGTTCTCAGTGTGATCTCTATGCTTTGTTTTCTGTTGAAGTAACCCTAAGCAGAGGCAAGGGAAAGAAACTTTCATTTGAAAGCCTTTGCAGTGATTCCACAGAACTGTGAGTTTCCTGGATTCTCAGCAAATATTTTTTCACCCTAACTTCTTGTTACTCGACAGCAAAGATAAGTAGACCGGTTGCATTTGGCTGCCCAAATTTAGATCTTCTAGGTTGAATAGTTCGTTTGCAGGAACACTTTGAAATTTGAGGTTTCACTTCATTTTCCCCTATAGGGATATATGCATTTGGAACTCTAACTCAAACGCGGTTGGTACTAGCTGCATGAAACTTGACACACTCAGTTAGTTCTCAGTGCACTCTCTATGCTTTGTTTCCTGTTGAAGTAGCCCTAAGCAGAGGCAAGGAAAAATATACTTTCATTTGAAAGTGTTTGCAGAGCTTCCGCAGAACTCTGAGTTTACTGGAATCTCAGCAAAATTTTTTTCACCCGATCTTGATGATACTTGGCAGCAAAGATGAGTATACCGGTTTCACTTGGCTGCCCAAATTTCGTTCTTCAGGGTTGAAGCGTTCGTTTGCAGGAGCACTTTGAATTGTAAGTTTCACTTCCTTTTCCCTTATGGGGATACATGCATTTGGAACTGTATATCCAACACGGTTTGTGCTAGCTTCTTCAAACTTGACTCACTCAATTCGTTCTCAGTGTGCTCTCTATGCTTTGTTCCCTGTGGTAGTAGTTCTAAGCGGAGGCAAGGAACATACACTTTCATTTGAAAGCATTTGCAAAATCTGCAGAGAACTCTGAGTTTACTGGAATCTCAGCAAATGTTTATTCACCCGAACTTGTTGATACTTGGTAGAAAAAATGTGTATACCAGTTGCTCTTGGCAGCACAAATTTTGTTCTGCTAGGCTGAATCATTCCCTTTGCAGGATGACTTGGATCAGTTAGGTTTTACTACATTTTCCCCTATAGGGATACATGCTTTTGGAAATCGAAATCAAACACGGTTTGTGCTAGCTGCTTGAAAATTGACTCACTGAATGAATTCTCATTGTGCTCTCTATGCTTTGTTACCGGTTTATGTACACCGAAGCAGAGCAGAGAAAAATAAACTTTCATTTGAAAGTGTTTGTAGAGCATCCACAGAACAGAGTTTACTGGACTCTCAGCAGATATTTTTTCACCCGATCTTGTTGATACTTGGCAGCAAAACTGAGTAGATGAGTTGCACTTGGCAGCCCAAATTTCGTCATCTTATGTTGAAGAGTTCCTTTGCAGGAACACTTTGAATTTTCAGGTTTAACTTCTTTTTTCCCTATAGGAATACATGCATTTGGAATGCTCAATCAAACACAGTTTGTGATACCTGTTTGAAACTGGGCCCACTCAATGACTTCTCAGTGGGCTCTTTATGCATTGTCCCCTGCTGAAGTATCCCCAAGCAGAGGCAAGGAAAATACACTTTCTTATGTAGGTGTTTGCAGAGCTTCCACAAAACTCCCAAGTTTACTGGAATTTCAGCGAATATTTTTTCATTTGATCTTGTTGATACGAGGTAAGAAAGATGAGCATACCAGTTGCATTTGGCTGCCAAAATTTCGTTCTTCTACGTTGAAACATTTGCTTTCAGGAAGACATTGTATTTGGGGGGTTTCTCATCATTTTAACCTATAGGAATACATGCATTTGGAGCTCTAAATCAAACACTGTTTGTGCCAGCTGCTTGAAGCTTGACTCACTCAATTAGTTCCCGGTGTGCTCTCTGTGATTGGTTCCCTGGTGAAGTGGTCTAAGTGGAGGCAAGGAACATTCGCTTTCCTAAGAAAGCAATTTACAGTGCTTCAACAGAGCTCCAAGTTAACTGGAATCTCTGCAAATAATTACTCACCTGATCTTGATGATACTTGTCAGGAAAGATGAGTTTACCAGTTGCACTTAGCTACCCAAATTTCGTTCTTCTAGGTTGAAAATTTCGTTTGCAGGAACGCTTTTGAATGTTTAGGTTTCACTTCCTTTTCCCTTATAGGGATACATGCATCTGGAATTATACATCAAACACGGTTTACGCTAGCTGCTTGAAACTGAAACTCACTCAACTAGTTCTCAGTGTGATCTCTATGCTTTGTTTTCTGTTGAAGTAACCCTAAGCAGAGGCAAGGGAAAGAAACTTTCATTTGAAAGCCTTTGCAGTGATTCCACAGAACTGTGAGTTTCCTGGATTCTCAGCAAATATTTTTTCACCCTAACTTCTTGTTACTCGACAGCAAAGATAAGTAGACCGGTTGCATTTGGCTGCCCAAATTTAGATCTTCTAGGTTGAATAGTTCGTTTGCAGGAACACTTTGAAATTTGAGGTTTCACTTCATTTTCCCCTATAGGGATACATGCATTTGGAACTCTAACTCAAACGCGGTTGGTACTAGCTGCATGAAACTTGACTCACTCAGTTAGTTCTCAGTGCACTCTCTATGCTTTGTTTCCTGTTGAAGTAGCCCTAAGCAGAGGCAAGGGAAATATACTTTCATTTGAAAGTGTTTGCAGAGCTTCCACAGAACTCTGAGTTTACTGGAATCTCAGCAAAATTTTTTCACCCGATCTTGATGATACTTGGCAGCAAAGATGAGTATACCGGTTTCACTTGGCTGCCCAAATTTCATTCTTCAGGGTTGAAGCGTTCGTTTGCAGGAGCACTTTGAATTGTAAGTTTCACTTCCTTTTCCCTTATGGGGATACATGCATTTGGAACTGTATATCCAACACGGTTTGTGCTAGCTTCTTCAAACTTGACTCACTCAATTCATTCTCGGTGTGCTCTCTATGCTTTGTTCCCTGTGGTAGTAGCTCTAAGCGGAGGCAAGGAACATACACTTTCATTTGAAAGCATTTGCAAAATCTGCAGAGAACTCTGAGTTTACTGGAATCTCAGCAAATGTTTATTCACCCGAACTTGTTGATACTTGGTAGAAAAAATGTGTATACCAGTTGCTCTTGGCAGCACAAATTTTGTTCTGCTAGGCTGAATCATTCCTTTGCAGGATGACTTGGATCAGTTAGGTTTTACCACATTTTCCCCTATAGGGATACATGCTTTTGGAAATCGAAATCAAACACGGTTTGTGCTAGCTGCTTGAAAATTGACTCACTGAATGAATTCTCATTGTGCTCTCTATGCTTTGTTACCGGTTTATGTACACCGAAGCAGAGCAGAGAAAAATAAACTTTCCTTTGAAAGTGTTTGTAGAGCATCCACAGAACAGAGTTTACTGGACTCTCAGCAGATATTTTTTCACCCGATCTTGTTGATACTTGCAAGCAAAACTGAGTAGATGAGTTGCACTTGGCAGCCCAAATTTCGTCATCTTATGTTGAAGAGTTCCTTTGCAGGAAACACTTTGAATTTTCAGGTTTAACTTCTTTTTTCCCTATAGGAATACATGCATTTGGTATGCTCAATCAAACACAGTTTGTGATACCTGCTTGAAACTTGGCCCACTCAATGACTTCTCAGTGGCTCTTTATGCATTGTCCCATGCTGAAGTATCCCCAAGCAGAGGCAAGGAAAAATACACTTTCTTATGTAAGTGTTTGCAGAGCTTCCACAAAACTCCCAAGTTTACTGGAATTTCAGCGAATATTTTTTCACTTGATCTTGTTGATACGAGGTAAGAAAGATGAGCATACCAGTTGCATTTGGCTGACAAAATTTCGTTCTTCTACGTTGAAACATTTGCTTTCAGGAAGACATTGTATTTGGGGGGTTTCTCATCATTTTAACCTATAGGAATACATGCATTTGGAGCTCTAAATCAAACACTGTTTGTGCCAGCTGCTTGAAGCTTGACTCACTCAATTAGTTCCCGGTGTGCTCTCTGTGATTGGTTCCCTGGTGAAGTGGTCCTAAGTGGAGGCAAGGAACATTCGCTTTCCTAAGAAAGCATTTACAGTGCTTCAACAGAGCTCCAAGTTAACTGGAATCTCTGCAAATAATTACTCACCTGATCTTGATGATACTTGTCAGGAAAGATGAGTTTACCAGTTGCACTTAGCTACCCAAATTTCGTTCTTCTAGGTTGAAAATTTCGTTTGCAGGAACGCTTTTGAATGTTTAGGTTTCACTTCCTTTTCCCTTATAGGGATACATGCATCTGGAATTATACATCAAACACGGTTTACGCTAGCTGCTTGAAACTGAAACTCACTCAACTAGTTCTCAGTGTGATCTCTATGCTTTGTTTTCTGTTGAAGTAACCCTAAGCAGAGGCAAGGGAAAGAAACTTTCATTTGAAAGCCTTTGCAGTGATTCCACAGAACTGTGAGTTTCCTGGATTCTCAGCAAATATTTTTTCACCCTAACTTCTTGTTACTCGACAGCAAAGATAAGTAGACCGGTTGCATTTGGCTGCCCAAATTTAGATCTTCTAGGTTGAATAGTTCGTTTGCAGGAACACTTTGAAATTTGAGGTTTCACTTCATTTTCCCCTATAGGGATACATGCATTTGGAACTCTAACTCAAACGCGGTTGGTACTAGCTGCATGAAACTTGACTCACTCAGTTAGTTCTCAGTGCACTCTCTATGCTTTGTTTCCTGTTGAAGTAGCCCTAAGCAGAGGCAAGGAAAATATACTTTCATTTGAAAGTGTTTGCAGAGCTTCCACAGAACTCTGAGTTTACTGGAATCTCAGCAAAATTTTTTCACCCGATCTTGATGATACTTGGCAGCAAAGATGAGTATACCGGTTTCACTTGGCTGCCCAAATTTCGTTCTTCAGGGTTGAAGCGTTCGTTTGCAGGAGCACTTTGAATTGTAAGTTTCACTTCCTTTTCCCTTATGGGGATACATGCATTTGGAACTGTATATCCAACACGGTTTGTGCTAGCTTCTTCAAACTTGACTCACTCAATTTGTTCTCGGTGTGCTCTCTATGCTTTGTTCCCTGTGGTAGTAGCTCTAAGCGGAGGCAAGGAACATACACTTTCATTTGAAAGCATTTGCAAAATCTGCAGAGAACTCTGAGTTTACTGGAATCTCAGCAAATGTTTATTCACCCAACTTGTTGATACTTGGTAGAAAAAATGTGTATACCAGTTGCTCTTGGCAGCACAAATTTTGTTCTGCTAGGCTGAATCATTCCTTTGCAGGATGACTTGGATCAGTTAGGTTTTACTACATTTTCCCCTATAGGGATACATGCTTTTGGAAATCGAAATCAAACACGGTTTGTGCTAGCTGCTTGAAAATTGACTCACTGAATGAATTCTCATTGTGCTCTCTATGTTTTGTTACCGGTTTATGTACACCGAAGCAGAGCAGAGAAAAATAAACTTTCATTTGAAAGTGTTTGTAGAGCATCCACAGAACAGAGTTTACTGGACTCTCAGCAGATATTTTTTCACCCGATCTTGTTGATACTTGCAAGCAAAACTGAGTAGATGAGTTGCATTTGGCAGCCCAAATTTCGTCATCTTATGTTGAAGAGTTCCTTTGCAGGAACACTTTGAATTTTCAGGTTTAACTTCTTTTTTCCCTATAGGAATACATGCATTTGGAATGCTCAATCAAACACAGTTTGTGATACCTGTTTGAAACTTGGCCCACTCAATGACTTCTCAGTGGCTCTTTATGCATTGTCCCCTGCTGAAGTATCCCCAAGCAGAGGCAAGGAAAATACACTTTCTTATGTAAGTGTTTGCAGAGCTTCCACAAAACTCCCAAGTTTACTGGAATTTCAGCGAATATTTTTTCACTTGATCTTGTTGATACGAGGTAAGAAAGATGAGCATACCAGTTGCATTTGGCTGCCAAAATTTCGTTCTTCTACGTTGAAACATTTGCTTTCAGGAAGACATTGAATTTGGGGGGTTTCTCATCATTTTAACCTATAGGAATACATGCATTTGGAGCTCTAAATCAAACACTGTTTGTGCCAGCTGCTTGAAGCTTGACTCACTCAATTAGTTCCCGGTGTGCTCTCTGTGATTGGTTCCCTGGTGAAGTGGTCCTAAGTGGAGGCAAGGAACATTCGCTTTCCTAAGAAAGCATTTAGAGTGCTTCAACAGAGCTCCAAGTTAACTGGAATCTCTGCAAATAATTACTCACCTGATCTTGATGATACTTGTCAGGAAAGATGAGTTTACCAGTTGCACTTAGCTACCCAAATTTCGTTCTTCTAGGTTGAAAAGTTCGTTTGCAGGAACGCTTTTGAATGTTTAGGTTTCACTTCCTTTTCCCTTATAGGGATACATGCATCTGGAATTATACATCAAACACGGTTTACGCTAGCTGCTTGAAACTGAAACTCACTCAACTAGTTCTCAGTGTGATCTCTATGCTTTGTTTTCTGTTGAAGTAACCCTAAGCAGAGGCAAGGGAAAGAAACTTTCATTTGAAAGCCTTTGCAGTGATTCCACAGAACTGTGAGTTTCCTGGATTCTCAGCAAATATTTTTTCACCCTAACTTCTTGTTACTCGACAGCAAAGATAAGTAGACCGGTTGCATTTGGCTGCCCAAATTTAGATCTTCTAGGTTGAATAGTTCGTTTGCAGGAACACTTTGAAATTTGAGGTTTCACTTCATTTTCCCCTATAGGGATACATGCATTTGGAACTCTAACTCAAACGCGGTTGGTACTAGCTGCATGAAACTTGACTCACTCAGTTAGTTCTCAGTGCACTCTCTATGCTTTGTTTCCTGTTGAAGTAGCCCTAAGCAGAGGCAAGGAAAATATACTTTCATTTGAAAGTGTTTGCAGAGCTTCCACAGAACTCTGAGTTTACTGGAATCTCAGCAAAATTTTTTCACCCGATCTTGATGATACTTGGCAGCAAAGATGAGTATACCGGTTTCACTTGGCTGCCCAAATTTCGTTCTTCAGGGTTGAAGCGTTCGTTTGCAGGAGCACTTTGAATTGTAAGTTTCACTTCCTTTTCCCTTATGGGGATACATGCATTTGGAACTGTATATCCAACACGGTTTGTGCTAGCTTCTTCAAACTTGACTCACTCAATTCGTTCTCGGTGTGCTCTCTATGCTTTGTTCCCTGTGGTAGTAGCTCTAAGCGGAGGCAAGGAACATACACTTTCATTTGAAAGCATTTGCAAAATCTGCAGAGAACTCTGAGTTTACTGGAATCTCAGCAAATGTTTATTCACCCGAACTTGTTGATACTTGGTAGAAAAAATGTGTATACCAGTTGCTCTTGGCAGCACAAATTTTGTTCTGCTAGGCTGAATCATTCCTTTGCAGGATGACTTGGATCAGTTAGGTTTTACTACATTTTCCCCTATAGGGATACATGCTTTTGGAAATCGAAATCAAACACGGTTTGTGCTAGCTGCTTGAAAATTGACTCACTGAATGAATTCTCATTGTGCTCTCTATGCTTTGTTACCGGTTTATGTACACCGAAGCAGAGCAGAGAAAAATAAACTTTCATTTGAAAGTGTTTGTAGAGCATCCACAGAACAGAGTTTACTGGACTCTCAGCAGTATTTTTTCACCCGATCTTGTTGATACTTGGCAGCAAAACTGAGTAGATGAGTTGCACTTGGCAGCCCAAATTTCGTCATCTTATGTTGAAGAGTTCCTTTGCAGGAACACTTTGAATTTTCAGGTTTAACTTCTTTTTTCCCTATAGGAATACATGCATTTGGAATGCTCAATCAAACACAGTTTGTGATACCTGTTTGAAACTTGGCCCACTCAATGACTTCTCAGTGGCTCTTTATGCATTGTCCCCTGCTGAAGTATCCCCAAGCAGAGGCAAGGAAAATACACTTTCTTATGTAAGTGTTTGCAGAGCTTCCACAAAACTCCCAAGTTTACTGGAATTTCAGCGAATATTTTTTCACTTGATCTTGTTGATACGAGGTAAGAAAGATGAGCATACGAGTTGCATTTGGCTGCCAAAATTTCGTTCTTCTACGTTGAAACATTTGCTTTCAGGAAGACATTGAATTTGGGGGGTTTCTCATCATTTTAACCTATAGGAATACATGCATTTGGAGCTCTAAATCAAACACTGTTTGTGCCAGCTGCTTGAAGCTTGACTCACTCAATTAGTTCCCGGTGTGCTCTCTGTGATTGGTTCCCTGGTGAAGTGGTCCTAAGTGGAGGCAAGGAACATTCGCTTTCCTAAGAAAGCATTTAGAGTGCTTCAACAGAGCTCCAAGTTAACTGGAATCTCTGCAAATAATTACTCACCTGATCTTGATGATACTTGTCAGGAAAGATGAGTTTACCAGTTGCACTTAGCTACCCAAATTTCGTTCTTCTAGGTTGAAAAGTTCGTTTGCAGGAACGCTTTTGAATGTTTAGGTTTCACTTCCTTTTCCCTTATAGGGATACATGCATCTGGAATTATACATCAAACACGGTTTACGCTAGCTGCTTGAAACTGAAACTCACTCAACTAGTTCTCAGTGTGATCTCTATGCTTTGTTTTCTGTTGAAGTAACCCTAAGCAGAGGCAAGGGAAAGAAACTTTCATTTGAAAGCCTTTGCAGTGATTCCACAGAACTGTGAGTTTCCTGGATTCTCAGCAAATATTTTTTCACCCTAACTTCTTGCTACTCGACAGCAAAGATAAGTAGACCGGTTGCATTTGGCTGCCCAAATTTAGATCTTCTAGGTTGAATCGTTCGTTTACAGGGACACTTTGAAATTTGAGGTTTCACTTCATTTTCCCCTATAGGGATACATGCATTTGGAACTCTAACTCAAACGCGGTTGGTACTAGCTGCATGAAACTTGACTCACTCAGTTAGTTCTCAGTGCACTCTCTATGCTTTGTTTCCTGTTGAAGTAGCCCTAAGCAGAGGCAAGGAAAATATACTTTCATTTGAAAGTGTTTGCAGAGCTTCCACAGAACTCTGAGTTTACTGGAATCTCAGCAAAATTTTTTCACCCGATCTTGATGATACTTGGCAGCAAAGATGAGTATACCGGTTTCACTTGGCTGCCCAAATTTCGTTCTTCAGGGTTGAAGCGTTCGTTTGCAGGAGCACTTTGAATTGTAAGTTTCACTTCCTTTTCCCTTATGGGGATACATGCATTTGGAACTGTATATCCAACACGGTTTGTGCTAGCTTCTTCAAACTTGACTCACTCAATTCGTTCTCGGTGTGCTCTCTATGCTTTGTTCCCTGTGGTAGTAGCTCTAAGCGGAGGCAAGGAACATACACTTTCATTTGAAAGCATTTGCAAAATCTGCAGAGAACTCTGAGTTTACTGGAATCTCAGCAAATGTTTATTCACCCGAACTTGTTGATACTTGGTAGAAAAAATGTGTATACCAGTTGCTCTTGGCAGCACAAATTTTGTTCTGCTAGGCTGAATCATTCCTTTGCAGGATGACTTGGATCAGTTAGGTTTTACTACATTTTCCCCTATAGGGATACATGCTTTTGGAAATCGAAATCAAACACGGTTTGTGCTAGCTGCTTGAAAATTGACTCACTGAATGAATTCTCATTGTGCTCTCTATGCTTTGTTACCGGTTTATGCACACCGAAGCAGAGCAGAGAAAAATAAACTTTCATTTGAAAGTGTTTGTAGAGCATCCACAGAACAGAGTTTACTGGACTCTCAGCAGATATTTTTTCACCCGATCTTGTTGATACTTGGCAGCAAAACGGAGTAGATGAGTTGCACTTGGCAGCCCAAATTTCGTCATCTTATGTTGAAGAGTTCCTTTGCAGGAACACTTTGAATTTTCAGGTTTAACTTCTTTTTTCCCTATAGGAATACATGCATTTGGAATGCTCAATCAAACACAGTTTGTGATACCTGTTTGAAACTTGGCCCACTCAATGACTTCTCAGTGGCTCTTTATGCATTGTCCCCTGCTGAAGTATCCCCAAGCAGAGGCAAGGAAAATACACTTTCTTATGTAAGTGTTTGCAGAGCTTCCACAAAACTCCCAAGTTTACTGGAATTTCAGCGAATATTTTTTCACTTGATCTTGTTGATACTAGGTAAGAAAGATGAGCATACGAGTTGCATTTGGCTGCCAAAATTTCGTTCTTCTACGTTGAAACATTTGCTTTCAGGAAGACATTGAATTTGGGGGGTTTCTCATCATTTTAACCTATAGGAATACATGCATTTGGAGCTCTAAATCAAACACTGTTTGTGCCAGCTGCTTGAAGCTTGACTCACTCAATTAGTTCCCGGTGTGCTCTCTGTGATTGGTTCCCTGGTGAAGTGGTCCTAAGTGGAGGCAAGGAACATTCGCTTTCCTAAGAAAGCATTTAGAGTGCTTCAACAGAGCTCCAAGTTAACTGGAATCTCTGCAAATAATTACTCACCTGATCTTGATGATACTTGTCAGGAAAGATGAGTTTACCAGTTGCACTTAGCTACCCAAATTTCGTTCTTCTAGGTTGAAAAGTTCGTTTGCAGGAACGCTTTTGAATGTTTAGGTTTCACTTCCTTTTCCCTTATAGGGATACATGCATCTGGAATTATACATCAAACACGGTTTACGCTAGCTGCTTGAAACTGAAACTCACTCAACTAGTTCTCAGTGTGATCTCTATGCTTTGTTTTCTGTTGAAGTAACCCTAAGCAGAGGCAAGGGAAAGAAACTTTCATTTGAAAGCCTTTGCAGTGATTCCACAGAACTGTGAGTTTCCTGGATTCTCAGCAAATATTTTTTCACCCTAACTTCTTGCTACTCGACAGCAAAGATAAGTAGACCGGTTGCATTTGGCTGCCCAAATTTAGATCTTCTAGGTTGAATCGTTCGTTTACAGGGACACTTTGAAATTTGAGGTTTCACTTCATTTTCCCCTATAGGGATACATGCATTTGGAACTCTAACTCAAACGCGGTTGGTACTAGCTGCATGAAACTTGACTCACTCAGTTAGTTCTCAGTGCACTCTCTATGCTTTGTTTCCTGTTGAAGTAGCCCTAAGCAGAGGCAAGGAAAATATACTTTCATTTGAAAGTGTTTGCAGAGCTTCCACAGAACTCTGAGTTTACTGGAATCTCAGCAAAATTTTTTCACCCGATCTTGATGATACTTGGCAGCAAAGATGAGTATACCGGTTTCACTTGGCTGCCCAAATTTCGTTCTTCAGGGTTGAAGCGTTCGTTTGCAGGAGCACTTTGAATTGTAAGTTTCACTTCCTTTTCCCTTATGGGGATACATGCATTTGGAACTGTATATCCAACACGGTTTGTGCTAGCTTCTTCAAACTTGACTCACTCAATTCGTTCTCGGTGTGCTCTCTATGCTTTGTTCCCTGTGGTAGTAGCTCTAAGCGGAGGCAAGGAACATACACTTTCATTTGAAAGCATTTGCAAAATCTGCAGAGAACTCTGAGTTTACTGGAATCTCAGCAAATGTTTATTCACCCGAACTTGTTGATACTTGGTAGAAAAAATGTGTATACCAGTTGCTCTTGGCAGCACAAATTTTGTTCTGCTAGGCTGAATCATTCCTTTGCAGGATGACTTGGATCAGTTAGGTTTTACTACATTTTCCCCTATAGGGATACATGCTTTTGGAAATCGAAATCAAACACGGTTTGTGCTAGCTGCTTGAAAATTGACTCACTGAATGAATTCTCATTGTGCTCTCTATGTTTTGTTACCGGTTTATGTACACCGAAGCAGAGCAGAGAAAAATAAACTTTCATTTGAAAGTGTTTGTAGAGCATCCACAGAACAGAGTTTACTGGACTCTCAGCAGATATTTTTTCACCCGATCTTGTTGATACTTGCAAGCAAAACTGAGTAGATGAGTTGCATTTGGCAGCCCAAATTTCGTCATCTTATGTTGAAGAGTTCCTTTGCAGGAACACTTTGAATTTTCAGGTTTAACTTCTTTTTTCCCTATAGGAATACATGCATTTGGAATGCTCAATCAAACACAGTTTGTGATACCTGTTTGAAACTTGGCCCACTCAATGACTTCTCAGTGGCTCTTTATGCATTGTCCCCTGCTGAAGTATCCCCAAGCAGAGGCAAGGAAAATACACTTTCTTATGTAAGTGTTTGCAGAGCTTCCACAAAACTCCCAAGTTTACTGGAATTTCAGCGAATATTTTTTCACTTGATCTTGTTGATACGAGGTAAGAAAGATGAGCATACCAGTTGCATTTGGCTGCCAAAATTTCGTTCTTCTACGTTGAAACATTTGCTTTCAGGAAGACATTGAATTTGGGGGGTTTCTCATCATTTTAACCTATAGGAATACATGCATTTGGAGCTCTAAATCAAACACTGTTTGTGCCAGCTGCTTGAAGCTTGACTCACTCAATTAGTTCCCGGTGTGCTCTCTGTGATTGGTTCCCTGGTGAAGTGGTCCTAAGTGGAGGCAAGGAACATTCGCTTTCCTAAGAAAGCATTTAGAGTGCTTCAACAGAGCTCCAAGTTAACTGGAATCTCTGCAAATAATTACTCACCTGATCTTGATGATACTTGTCAGGAAAGATGAGTTTACCAGTTGCACTTAGCTACCCAAATTTCGTTCTTCTAGGTTGAAAAGTTCGTTTGCAGGAACGCTTTTGAATGTTTAGGTTTCACTTCCTTTTCCCTTATAGGGATACATGCATCTGGAATTATACATCAAACACGGTTTACGCTAGCTGCTTGAAACTGAAACTCACTCAACTAGTTCTCAGTGTGATCTCTATGCTTTGTTTTCTGTTGAAGTAACCCTAAGCAGAGGCAAGGGAAAGAAACTTTCATTTGAAAGCCTTTGCAGTGATTCCACAGAACTGTGAGTTTCCTGGATTCTCAGCAAATATTTTTTCACCCTAACTTCTTGTTACTCAACAGCAAAGATAAGTAGACCGGTTGCATTTGGCTGCCCAAATTTAGATCTTCTAGGTTGAATAGTTCGTTTGCAGGAACACTTTGAAATTTGAGGTTTCACTTCATTTTCCCCTATAGGGATACATGCATTTGGAACTCTAACTCAAACGCGGTTGGTACTAGCTGCATGAAACTTGACTCACTCAGTTAGTTCTCAGTGCACTCTCTATGCTTTGTTTCCTGTTGAAGTAGCCCTAAGCAGAGGCAAGGAAAATATACTTTCATTTGAAAGTGTTTGCAGAGCTTCCACAGAACTCTGAGTTTACTGGAATCTCAGCAAAATTTTTTCACCCGATCTTGATGATACTTGGCAGCAAAGATGAGTATACCGGTTTCACTTGGCTGCCCAAATTTCGTTCTTCAGGGTTGAAGCGTTCGTTTGCAGGAGCACTTTGAATTGTAAGTTTCACTTCCTTTTCCCTTATGGGGATACATGCATTTGGAACTGTATATCCAACACGGTTTGTGCTAGCTTCTTCAAACTTGACTCACTCAATTCGTTCTCGGTGTGCTCTCTATGCTTTGTTCCCTGTGGTAGTAGCTCTAAGCGGAGGCAAGGAACATACACTTTCATTTGAAAGCATTTGCAAAATCTGCAGAGAACTCTGAGTTTACTGGAATCTCAGCAAATGTTTATTCACCCGAACTTGTTGATACTTGGTAGAAAAAATGTGTATACCAGTTGCTCTTGGCAGCACAAATTTTGTTCTGCTAGGCTGAATCATTCCTTTGCAGGATGACTTGGATCAGTTAGGTTTTACTACATTTTCCCCTATAGGGATACATGCTTTTGGAAATCGAAATCAAACACGGTTTGTGCTAGCTGCTTGAAAATTGACTCACTGAATGAATTCTCATTGTGCTCTCTATGCTTTGTTACCGGTTTATGTACACCGAAGCAGAGCAGAGAAAAATAAACTTTCATTTGAAAGTGTTTGTAGAGCATCCACAGAACAGAGTTTACTGGACTCTCAGCAGATATTTTTTCACCCGATCTTGTTGATACTTGGCAGCAAAACGGAGTAGATGAGTTGCACTTGGCAGCCCAAATTTCGTCATCTTATGTTGAAGAGTTCCTTTGCAGGAACACTTTGAATTTTCAGGTTTAACTTCTTTTTTCCCTATAGGAATACATGCATTTGGAATGCTCAATCAAACACAGTTTGTGATACCTGTTTGAAACTTGGCCCACTCAATGACTTCTCAGTGGCTCTTTATGCATTGTCCCCTGCTGAAGTATCCCCAAGCAGAGGCAAGGAAAATACACTTTCTTATGTAAGTGTTTGCAGAGCTTCCACAAAACTCCCAAGTTTACTGGAATTTCAGCGAATATTTTTTCACTTGATCTTGTTGATACTAGGTAAGAAAGATGAGCATACGAGTTGCATTTGGCTGCCAAAATTTCGTTCTTCTACGTTGAAACATTTGCTTTCAGGAAGACATTGAATTTGGGGGGTTTCTCATCATTTTAACCTATAGGAATACATGCATTTGGAGCTCTAAATCAAACACTGTTTGTGCCAGCTGCTTGAAGCTTGACTCACTCAATTAGTTCCCGGTGTGCTCTCTGTGATTGGTTCCCTGGTGAAGTGGTCCTAAGTGGAGGCAAGGAACATTCGCTTTCCTAAGAAAGCATTTAGAGTGCTTCAACAGAGCTCCAAGTTAACTGGAATCTCTGCAAATAATTACTCACCTGATCTTGATGATACTTGTCAGGAAAGATGAGTTTACCAGTTGCACTTAGCTACCCAAATTTCGTTCTTCTAGGTTGAAAAGTTCGTTTGCAGGAACGCTTTTGAATGTTTAGGTTTCACTTCCTTTTCCCTTATAGGGATACATGCATCTGGAATTATACATCAAACACGGTTTACGCTAGCTGCTTGAAACTGAAACTCACTCAACTAGTTCTCAGTGTGATCTCTATGCTTTGTTTTCTGTTGAAGTAACCCTAAGCAGAGGCAAGGGAAAGAAACTTTCATTTGAAAGCCTTTGCAGTGATTCCACAGAACTGTGAGTTTCCTGGATTCTCAGCAAATATTTTTTCACCCTAACTTCTTGCTACTCGACAGCAAAGATAAGTAGACCGGTTGCATTTGGCTGCCCAAATTTAGATCTTCTAGGTTGAATCGTTCGTTTACAGGGACACTTTGAAATTTGAGGTTTCACTTCATTTTCCCCTATAGGGATACATGCATTTGGAACTCTAACTCAAACGCGGTTGGTACTAGCTGCATGAAACTTGACTCACTCAGTTAGTTCTCAGTGCACTCTCTATGCTTTGTTTCCTGTTGAAGTAGCCCTAAGCAGAGGCAAGGAAAATATACTTTCATTTGAAAGTGTTTGCAGAGCTTCCACAGAACTCTGAGTTTACTGGAATCTCAGCAAAATTTTTTCACCCGATCTTGATGATACTTGGCAGCAAAGATGAGTATACCGGTTTCACTTGGCTGCCCAAATTTCGTTCTTCAGGGTTGAAGCGTTCGTTTGCAGGAGCACTTTGAATTGTAAGTTTCACTTCCTTTTCCCTTATGGGGATACATGCATTTGGAACTGTATATCCAACACGGTTTGTGCTAGCTTCTTCAAACTTGACTCACTCAATTCGTTCTCGGTGTGCTCTCTATGCTTTGTTCCCTGTGGTAGTAGCTCTAAGCGGAGGCAAGGAACATACACTTTCATTTGAAAGCATTTGCAAAATCTGCAGAGAACTCTGAGTTTACTGGAATCTCAGCAAATGTTTATTCACCCGAACTTGTTGATACTTGGTAGAAAAAATGTGTATACCAGTTGCTCTTGGCAGCACAAATTTTGTTCTGCTAGGCTGAATCATTCCTTTGCAGGATGACTTGGATCAGTTAGGTTTTACTACATTTTCCCCTATAGGGATACATGCTTTTGGAAATCGAAATCAAACACGGTTTGTGCTAGCTGCTTGAAAATTGACTCACTGAATGAATTCTCATTGTGCTCTCTATGCTTTGTTACCGGTTTATGCACACCGAAGCAGAGCAGAGAAAAATAAACTTTCATTTGAAAGTGTTTGTAGAGCATCCACAGAACAGAGTTTACTGGACTCTCAGCAGATATTTTTTCACCCGATCTTGTTGATACTTGGCAGCAAAACGGAGTAGATGAGTTGCACTTGGCAGCCCAAATTTCGTCATCTTATGTTGAAGAGTTCCTTTGCAGGAACACTTTGAATTTTCAGGTTTAACTTCTTTTTTCCCTATAGGAATACATGCATTTGGAATGCTCAATCAAACACAGTTTGTGATACCTGTTTGAAACTTGGCCCACTCAATGACTTCTCAGTGGCTCTTTATGCATTGTCCCCTGCTGAAGTATCCCCAAGCAGAGGCAAGGAAAATACACTTTCTTATGTAAGTGTTTGCAGAGCTTCCACAAAACTCCCAAGTTTACTGGAATTTCAGCGAATATTTTTTCACTTGATCTTGTTGATACGAGGTAAGAAAGATGAGCATACGAGTTGCATTTGGCTGCCAAAATTTCGTTCTTCAACGTTGAAACATTTGCTTTCAGGAAGACATTGAATTTGGGGGGTTTCTCATCATTTTAACCTATAGGAATACATGCATTTGGAGCTCTAAATCAACTCTGTTTGTGCCAGCTGCTTGAAGCTTGACTCACTCAATTAGTTCCCGGTGTGCTCTCTGTGATTGGTTCCCTGGTGAAGTGGTCCTAAGTGGAGGCAAGGAACATTCGCTTTCCTAAGAAAGCATTTAGAGTGCTTCAACAGAGCTCCAAGTTAACTGGAATCTCTGCAAATAATTACTCACCTGATCTTGATGATACTTGTCAGGAAAGATGAGTTTACCAGTTGCACTTAGCTACCCAAATTTCGTTCTTCTAGGTTGAAAAGTTCGTTTGCAGGAACGCTTTTGAATGTTTAGGTTTCACTTCCTTTTCCCTTATAGGGATACATGCATCTGGAATTATACATCAAACACGGTTTACGCTAGCTGCTTGAAACTGAAACTCACTGAACTAGTTCTCAGTGTGATCTCTATGCTTTGTTTTCTGTTGAAGTAACCCTAAGCAGAGGCAAGGGAAAGAAACTTTCATTTGAAAGCCTTTGCAGTGATTCCACAGAACTGTGAGTTTCCTGGATTCTCAGCAAATATTTTTTCACCCTAACTTCTTGTTACTCGACAGCAAAGATAAGTAGACCGGTTGCATTTGGCTGCCCAAATTTAGATCTTCTAGGTTGAATAGTTCGTTTGCAGGAACACTTTGAAATTTGAGGTTTCACTTAATTTTCCCCTATAGGGATACATGCATTTGGAACTCTAACTCAAACGCGGTTGGTACTAGCTGCATGAAACTTGACTCACACAGTTAGTTCTCAGTGCACTCTCTGTGCTTTGTTTCCTGTTGAAATAGCCCTAAGCAGAGGCAAGGAAAATATACTTTCATTTGAAAGTGTTTGCAGAGCTTCCACAGAACTCTGAGTTTACTGGAATCTCAGCAAAATTTTTTCACCCGATCTTGATGATACTTGGCAGCAAAGATGAGTATACGGGTTTCACTTGGCTGCCCAAATTTCGTTCTTCAGGGTTGAAGCGTTCGTTTGCAGGAGCACTTTGAATTGTAAGTTTCACTTCCTTTTCCCTTATGGGGATACATGCATTTGGAACTGTATATCCAACACGGTTTGTGCTAGCTTCTTCAAACTTGACTCACTCAATTCGTTCTCGGTGTGCTCTCTATGCTTTGTTCCCTGTGGTAGTAGCTCTAAGAGGAGGCAAGGATCATACACTTTCATTTGAAAGCATTTGCAAATCTTGCACAGATCTCTGAGTTTCCGGAATCTCAGCAAATGTTTATTCACCCGAACTTGTTGATACTTGGTAGAAAAAATGTGTATACCAGTTGCTCTTGGCAGCACAAATTTTATTCTGCTAGGCTGAATCATTCCTTTGCAGGATGACTTGGATCAGTTAGGTTTTACTACATTTTCCCCTATAGGGATACATGCTTTTGGAAATCGAAATCAAACACGGTTTGTGCTAGCTGCTTGAAAATTCACTCACTGAATGAATTCTCATTGTGCTCTCTATGCTTTGTTACCAGTTTATGTACACCGAAGCAGAGCAGAGAAAAATAAACTTTCATTTGAAAGTGTTTGTAGAGCATCCACAGAACAGAGTTTACTGGACTCTCAGCAGATATTTTTTCACCCGATCTTGTTGATACTTGGCAGCAAAACTGAGTAGATGAGTTGCACTTGGCAGCCCAAATTTCGTCATCTTATGTTGAAGAGTTCCTTTGGAGGAACACTTTGAATTTTCAGGTTTAACTTCTTTTTTCCCTATAGGAATACATGCATTTGGAATGCTCAATCAAACACAGTTTGTGATACCTGTTTGAAACTTGGCCCACTCAATGACTTCTCAGTGGCTCTTTATGCATTGTCCCCTGCTGAAGTATCCCCAAGCAGAGGCAAGGAAAATACACTTTCTTATGTAAGTGTTTGCAGAGCTTCCACAAAACTCCCAAGTTTACTGGAATTTCAGCGAATATTTTTTCACTTGATCTTGTTGATACGAGGTAAGAAAGATGAGCATACGAGTTGCATTTGGCTGCCAAAATTTCGTTCTTCTACGTTGAAACATTTGCTTTCAGGAAGACATTGAATTTGGGGGGTTTCTCATCATTTTAACCTATAGGAATACATACATTTGGAGCTCTAAATCAAACACTGTTTGTGCCAGCTGCTTGAAGCTTGACTCACTCAATTAGTTCCCGGTGTGCTCTCTGTGATTGGTTCCCTGGTGAAGTGGTCCTAAGTGGAGGCAAGGAACATTCGCTTTCCTAAGAAAGCATTTAGAGTGCTTCAACAGAGCTCCAAGTTAACTGGAATCTCTGCAAATAATTACTCACCTGATCTTGATGATACTTGTCAGGAAAGATGAGTTTACCAGTTGCACTTAGCTACCCAAATTTCGTTCTTCTAGGTTGAAAAGTTCGTTTGCAGGAACGCTTTTGAATGTTTAGGTTTCACTTCCTTTTCCCTTATAGGGATACATGCATCTGGAATTATACATCAAACACGGTTTACGCTAGCTGCTTGAAACTGAAACTCACTCAACTAGTTCTCAGTGTGATCTCTATGCTTTGTTTTCTGTTGAAGTAACCCTAAGCAGAGGCAAGGGAAAGAAACTTTCATTTGAAAGACTTTGCAGTGATTCCACAGAACTGTGAGTTTCCTGGATTCTCAGCAAATATTTTTTCACCCTAACTTCTTGTTACTCGACAGCAAAGATAAGTAGACCGGTTGCATTTGGCTGCCCAAATTTAGATCTTCTAGGTTGAATAGTTCGTTTGCGGGAACACTTTGAAATTTGAGGTTTCACTTCATTTTCCCGTATAGGGATACATTCATTTGGAACTCTAACTCAAACGCGGTTGGTACTAGCTGCATGAAACTTGACTCACTCAGTTAGTTCTCAGTGCCCTCTCTATGCTTTGTTTCCTGTTGAAGTAGCCCTAAGCAGAGGCAAGGAAAATATACTTTCATTTGAAAGTGTTTGCAGAGCTTCCACAGAACTCTGAGTTTACTGGAATCTCAGCAAAATTTTTTCACCCGATCTTGATGATACTTGGCAGCAAAGATGAGTATACCGGTTTCACTTGGCTGCCCAAATTTCGTTCTTCAGGGTTGAAGCGTTCGTTTGCAGGAGCACTTTGAATTGTAAGTTTCACTTCCTTTTCCCTTATGGGGATACATGCATTTGGAACTGTATATCCAACACGGTTTGTGCTAGCTTCTTCAAACTTGACTCACTCAATTCGTTCTCGGTGTGCTCTCTATGCTTTGTTCCCTGTGGTAGTAGCTCTAAGCGGAGGCAAGGAACATACACTTTCATTTGAAAGCATTTGCAAAATCTGCAGAGAACTCTGAGTTTACTGGAATCTCAGCAAATGTTTATTCACCCGAACTTGTTGATACTTGGTAGAAAAAATGTGTATACCAGTTGCTCTTGGCAGCACAAATTTTATTCTGCTAGGCTGAATCATTCCTTTGCAGGATGACTTGGATCAGTTAGGTTTTACTACATTTTCCCCTATAGGGATACATGCTTTTGGAAATCGAAATCAAACACGGTTTGTGCTAGCTGCTTGAAAATTCACTCACTGAATGAATTCTCATTGTGCTCTCTATGCTTTGTTACCGGTTTATGTACACCGAAGCAGAGCAGAGAAAAATAAACTTTCATTTGAAAGTGTTTGTAGAGCATCCACAGAACAGAGTTTACTGGACTCTCAGCAGATATTTTTTCACCCGATCTTGTTGATACTTGGCAGCAAAACTGAGTAGATGAGTTGCACTTGGCAGCCCAAATTTCGTCATCTTATGTTGAAGAGTTCCTTTGGAGGAACACTTTGAATTTTCAGGTTTAACTTCTTTTTTCCCTATAGGAATACATGCATTTGGAATGCTCAATCAAACACAGTTTGTGATACCTGTTTGAAACTTGGCCCACTCAATGACTTCTCAGTGGCTCTTTATGCATTGTCCCCTGCTGAAGTATCCCCAAGCAGAGGCAAGGAAAATACACTTTCTTATGTAAGTGTTTGCAGAGCTTCCACAAAACTCCCAAGTTTACTGGAATTTCAGCGAATATTTTTTCACTTGATCTTGTTGATACGAGGTAAGAAAGATGAGCATACGAGTTGCATTTGGCTGCCAAAATTTCGTTCTTCTACGTTGAAACATTTGCTTTCAGGAAGACATTGAATTTGGGGGGTTTCTCATCATTTTAACCTATAGGAATACATACATTTGGAGCTCTAAATCAAACACTGTTTGTGCCAGCTGCTTGAAGCTTGACTCACTCAATTAGTTCCCGGTGTGCTCTCTGTGATTGGTTCCCTGGTGAAGTGGTCCTAAGTGGAGGCAAGGAACATTCGCTTTCCTAAGAAAGCATTTAGAGTGCTTCAACAGAGCTCCAAGTTAACTGGAATCTCTGCAAATAATTACTCACCTGATCTTGATGATACTTGTCAGGAAAGATGAGTTTACCAGTTGCACTTAGCTACCCAAATTTCGTTCTTCTAGGTTGAAAAGTTCGTTTGCAGGAACGCTTTTGAATGTTTAGGTTTCACTTCCTTTTCCCTTATAGGGATACATGCATCTGGAATTATACATCAAACACGGTTTACGCTAGCTGCTTGAAACTGAAACTCACTGAACTAGTTCTCAGTGTGATCTCTATGCTTTGTTTTCTGTTGAAGTAATCCTAATCAGAGGCAAGGGAAAGAAACTTTCATTTGAAAGCCTTTGCAGTGATTCCACAGAACTGTGAGTTTCCTGGATTCTCAGCAAATATTTTTTCACCCTAACTTCTTGTTACTCGACAGCAAAGATAAGTAGACCGGTTGCATTTGGCTGCCCAAATTTAGATCTTCTAGGTTGAATAGTTCGTTTGCGGGAACACTTTGAAATTTGAGGTTTCACTTCATTTTCCCGTATAGGGATACATGCATTTGGAACTCTAACTCAAACGAGGTTGGTACTAGCTGCATGAAACTTGACTCACTCAGTTAGTTCTCAGTGCCCTCTCTATGCTTTGTTTCCTGTTGAAGTAGCCCTAAGCAGAGGCAAGGAAAATATACTTTCATTTGAAAGTGTTTGCAGAGCTTCCACAGAACTCTGAGTTTACTGGAATCTCAGCAAAATTTTTTCACCCGATCTTGATGATACTTGGCAGCAAAGATGAGTATACCGGTTTCACTTGGCTGCCCAAATTTCGTTCTTCAGGGTTGAAGCGTTCGTTTGCAGGAGCACTTTGAATTGTAAGTTTCACTTCCTTTTCCCTTATGGGGATACATGCATTTGGAACTGTATATCCAACACGGTTTGTGCTAGCTTCTTCAAACTTGACTCACTCAATTCGTTCTCGGTGTGCTCTCTATGCTTTGTTCCCTGTGGTAGTAGCTCTAAGCGGAGGCAAGGAACATACACTTTCATTTGAAAGCATTTGCAAAATCTGCAGAGAACTCTGAGTTTACTGGAATCTCAGCAAATGTTTATTCACCCGAACTTGTTGATACTTGGTAGAAAAAATGTGTATACCAGTTGCTCTTGGCAGCACAAATTTTATTCTGCTAGGCTGAATCATTCCTTTGCAGGATGACTTGGATCAGTTAGGTTTTACTACATTTTCCCCTATAGGGATACATGCTTTTGGAAATCGAAATCAAACACGGTTTGTGCTAGCTGCTTGAAAATTCACTCACTGAATGAATTCTCATTGTGCTCTCTATGCTTTGAAACCGGTTTATGTACACCGAAGCAGAGCAGAGAAAAATAAACTTTCATTTGAAAGTGTTTGTAGAGCATCCACAGAACAGAGTTTACTGGACTCTCAGCAGATATTTTTTCACCCGATCTTGTTGATACTTGGCAGCAAAACTGAGTAGATGAGTTGCACTTGGCAGCCCAAATTTCGTCATCTTATGTTGAAGAGTTCCTTTGGAGGAACACTTTGAATTTTCAGGTTTAACTTCTTTTTTCCCTATAGGAATACATGCATTTGGAATGCTCAATCAAACACAGTTTGTGATACCTGTTTGAAACTTGGCCCACTCAATGACTTCTCAGTGGCTCTTTATGCATTGTCCCCTGCTGAAGTATCCCCAAGCAGAGGCAAGGAAAATACACTTTCTTATGTAAGTGTTTGCAGAGCTTCCACAAAACTCCCAAGTTTACTGGAATTTCAGCGAATATTTTTTCACTTGATCTTGTTGATACGAGGTAAGAAAGATGAGCATACGAGTTGCATTTGGCTGCCAAAATTTCGTTCTTCTACGTTGAAACATTTGCTTTCAGGAAGACATTGAATTTGGGGGGTTTCTCATCATTTTAACCTATAGGAATACATACATTTGGAGCTCTAAATCAAACAGTGTTTGTGCCAGCTGCTTGAAGCTTGACTCACTCAATTAGTTCCCGGTGTGCTCTCTGTGATTGGTTCCCTGGTGAAGTGGTCCTAAGTGGAGGCAAGGAACATTCGCTTTCCTAAGAAAGCATTTAGAGTGCTTCAACAGAGCTCCAAGTTAACTGGAATCTCTGCAAATAATTACTCACCTGATCTTGATGATACTTGTCAGGAAAGATGAGTTTACCAGTTGCACTTAGCTACCCAAATTTCGTTCTTCTAGGTTGAAAAGTTCGTTTGCAGGAACGCTTTTGAATGTTTAGGTTTCACTTCCTTTTCCCTTATAGGGATACATGCATCTGGAATTATACATCAAACACGGTTTACGCTAGCTGCTTGAAACTGAAACTCACTGAACTAGTTCTCAGTGTGATCTCTATGCTTTGTTTTCTGTTGAAGTAATCCTAATCAGAGGCAAGGGAAAGAAACTTTCATTTGAAAGCCTTTGCAGTGATTCCACAGAACTGTGAGTTTCCTGGATTCTCAGCAAATATTTTTTCACCCTAACTTCTTGTTACTCGACAGCAAAGATAAGTAGACCGGTTGCATTTGGCTGCCCAAATTTAGATCTTCTAGGTTGAATAGTTCGTTTGCGGGAACACTTTGAAATTTGAGGTTTCACTTCATTTTCCCGTATAGGGATACATGCATTTGGAACTCTAACTCAAACGAGGTTGGTACTAGCTGCATGAAACTTGACTCACTCAGTTAGTTCTCAGTGCCCTCTCTATGCTTTGTTTCCTGTTGAAGTAGCCCTAAGCAGAGGCAAGGAAAATATACTTTCATTTGAAAGTGTTTGCAGAGCTTCCACAGAACTCTGAGTTTACTGGAATCTCAGCAAAATTTTTTCACCCGATCTTGATGATACTTGGCAGCAAAGATGAGTATACCGGTTTCACTTGGCTGCCCAAATTTCGTTCTTCAGGGTTGAAGCGTTCGTTTGCAGGAGCACTTTGAATTGTAAGTTTCACTTCCTTTTCCCTTATGGGGATACATGCATTTGG
>NW_027287785.1:0-61337 GCF_047511675.1 Marmota flaviventris | reverse complement strand
TTTGAAACCTATGGGTAAAAGGAATTGGATGTGGAAATCAAACAGGCATCCCTTCCCCTAAACATAACCCTAACCCTAGGCCTATGCCTAACACTAATCCTAGACCTATTCCTAGCCCTAATTTAACCCTAACCCTAACCCTAGCCCTAGCCCTAAGACTAATCTAACTCTTACCATAGCCCTATTTCTAGTTCTAACTGTATCCCTTACCATAACCCAAACAAGAGCCCTAATCTTAGCTCTAACACTAGCCATAGCCCTAACCCTAGAATTAACCATAACTCTAAATCTACTCCTAAGCCTAAACACACCATATCAGTAGCAATAACACTAAGGCTTATCATAAAACTACACTTAACTTTAGCCTTAGCCATAAAACAAAACTGATCCATAGGACTAACCCTACCCTTAAACTAAACCCAGTCCTAACCCTACATCTATCCCTAAGCCTACCCTTAATTTGAGTTCTGTCCCTAACCCTAAAATGAACTCTGACCCTGACTCTGACCCTAACACTAACTCTAGTTCAAAACATCACCCTAAACCTAAACATAATCCTAAAACTAGACTTAGTCCTAAATGTAATTCTAAAACTAGCCCTAATCATAACCTTGCATTAGCTGTATTCCTAACAAGAGCCCTAACGTAACCCAAATCCTAGCCCTAATCCAAGACCCACAACTAGCTTTAACCCTATCTCAAACCCTAAACCTAGACGTGACTCTTACCCTAAACCTAACCCTAACTTTAATTCTTGCATTAAACCTAAACCTAACCCTAACTCTAGCCCTAACTCTAACCATAAACCTAGCCCTAACCCTAGCTCTAACCGTATCCATTATCCTAACCCTAACCCTAATCCTAATGCTAATCCTCAGCCTGACCCTAGCACTATCCCTAACCCTAACCTATCCATTACCCTAAACCTCACCTGGACCCTAACCCTAACAATCTCATTACCTTAACTCTAACCTTAACCTTAATGCTATCTAGAGCCCTAATCCTAAACCTTAACCTAAAGCAAACCCTAACTCTGACCCTGACTGTAATAATACCCCTACCTCTACACCTGACCCTAACCCTCATCCTAACCCTTATATTATACCTAGCCAGAAACCTATCCCAAAAACTATTGTTAACCGTAACCCTATACCTGACATTGGCCCTAGCACTAATGCTAACCTAAACCTAACACAATCCCTAGTCCTAATCATAGGCCTAACACTAGCTTTAATCCTAACCCTACACTTAACTCTATCCCTAACCCTAATTTTAACACTCACCCTAGCCCTAAACCTAGCTGAAAAGTCATATTTTACCTTACCCTAACCCTACCTCTAACACTAGTTCTAACCCTATCCCCAACCATAAGCAAAACCCTAATCCAAATGGTAACCCTAGACCTATCCCTAATCTTTAGGTTAATCAAAACCCTAAACCTATAATTGTCCTAACCCTAGCCCTCATTCTAGCTCTAACCCTATCTGAAGTGCTACCCTAACCCTGAACCTTTTCTGACCATAACACTAACCCTAGGTCTAAACCTGACCCTAACCAAAAACCAAACCCTAACACTATCCCTACCAGTAACCTTACACCTAAACCTGACCCTACCACTAGCCATAGACCTAAACCTAATCCTAAATCTACCCTTAACTCTAGCCCTAGAAGGAAACAAAAACCTAGACCTAAACTTACCAATAACCTTTAACTTAATGTAAAACTAACCCTACCCCTAGACATAAACTTAGTCCTAATTCTGGCTTTAACCTTAACTCTAACTCTACCTTGAACACTGACCATGCATTTAACACTAAGCTATCTCTAAACCTAACCATAACCAAAAACCTAAACCTAAACATTAGATCTAGCCATAACCCTAACACTACAACTAGCCCTAATCATAATCCTAGCTCTTACATTACACATAGCCCTAACCCTATGCCTTAACCTAACACAAAACCTAGAGCAAATCCTAGGCCTCAACATATCCCTAAGCATAACCCTAACACTACCCTAGCCCTGATCCTAAACCTAACCCTAACCCTAACCTTCTAAACCTTACTCAAAGCCTAACTCTTACCCTAAATATAAACTTAGACCTATCCCTGACTCTAATCCTAACCCTAGCCCTAACCCTAAACTTAAGCCTATCCCTAAAACTAGCTCTAAACCTACACATTACCCTAACTGTAAACCTAACCCTATTGATAACGCTAGCCGTAACCCTAACCCTAACCCTAACCCTAACCGTAACTGGAAAACTAACCCTACACCTAACCATAAACTTAACACTCGCCATCACCCTAACCCTAGCTCAAAACTGTAACCCATAAAGTAAACCTAAACATAATCCTAGCCATCATATTAACCCTAAAACTAAATCTAACTCTAACCCTAAACCTAAACCTACATCTAAACATATCCATTACCCTAACCCTTATCCTAACCTTAATGATAACCCTAGCCCTAGCCCTAACCCTAACCCTAAACCTACCATATTCCTATCACTAAACCTAATGCTGAACCTAACACTTGACCTGGCATTAGCCCTATCTCTAGCTCAAACCCTAACCCTAACCCTAACGTAAACATAACCCTAGGCCAAACCCTAACCCTAATTCTAGCCCTAATCCTAACCGTAACCATAGCCAAACACTAGCTCAAACTCTATCCATTTCCCTAACCATAACCCTAAACCTAATACTAAACCTAGCCATAATCCTAACCCTAACACTATCCCTAGCCTTGGTTCTCACCTGAAGCCTCAACCAAGCCCTAACACTTACTCAATCCCTGATGCTTACCCTTAACCTAATCCTAGCTTAAACCCAAACCCTAACCCAAACGCTAACCCTAGCCCTAATCGTAAACTTAACCCTAGCCTTAAACAAAGCTCTAACTCCACCCATTACCTTAACTCTAACCATAAACCTCATGATAACCCTAGCCCTAACCCTAAACCTAATCTAACCCTAACCGAATACCTAACTCTAGACCTAACCATAAACCTAACCCTTAGCACAGTCCTAACCCTAGCTCAAAACCTAAGAGTTACGCTAAGCCTAACAGTAACCCTAGTCTAAACCTAAACCTAAACCTAACCCAACATCTAACCCTGTCCACTACCTTACCCTAAGGATAACCCTAGCTCTAACCCTAATACTAACCCCAATACTAGACCTAACCCTAGCCTTAGCACTAACCCTAGCTCAAACTCTAACCCATACCCTAAACCTAACCCTAGCCTAAACCCTAATACTAACCCTAACTCTAGCCCTAATCCTAAACACAATCCTAGCCCTAACCTTATCCATTACCCTAATGATAACCATAAACCTAATGCTAATCCTAGGCCTAACTCTAAACCTATCCATTTTGATAAACCTAAATTGAACCCTAAAACTAACATGAAGCCTAAATCTAACCCTATTCATTACCCTAACCCTAACTCTAAACCTAAAACTAATTTGAGCACTAACCCTAAACCTCAACCTAACCCAATCCCAAAACCTGACCCTTACCATTATAATACCCCTAGCTCTAAACCTGAACCTTACCCTAAACCTAACTCCGACCCTAGACCTAGCCATAAACCTTACCCTAAGTGTATCCTAACCGTAACCCTAGACCTGTTATTAGCCCTACCCCTAATTCTTGCCATAACCCTAACATAAACGCAGCCCTCATCCTACCCTAAACCTAGCCTTGATCCTAACCCAAATCCTAAGTCTAGTTCTATCCCTAATTTTATCCCTTGCCCTAGTTCTGACCTTGATATTACTCCATCCCTTCCCCCTAAATCTAACCCTAACCCTAACCCTAGACTTAATCCTTACACTAATCCTAAACCCACCTGATCCTAGCCCTAATTTAGCCCTAACCCTATCTCCTTACACTAGCACTAAGACTAACTCTAACTATCACCCTAGCCCTATTCCTAGATCTAACCCTGTCCCTTACCATAACCCTAACACAATTCCTAGCCCTAACCCTATATCTAACCATAACTCTAAATCTAACCCTAACCCTAAGCCTAAACCTCACACTAACACTAGCTCTAACACTAACACTAATCCTAAAACTAGCCCTAACCTAGTCTATACCTAAAACAAAACCGAGACATAGCCCTAACACTAACCCTTACTCTAAACCAAAACCTAACCCTACACCTAGCTAATTTTAGTCCTAATTCCAGTCCTACCTAACCCTAAACTAACCTTGACCCTGACTCTGACCTTAATACTAACCCTAGCTATAACATCACCCTAAAAGTAACCTAACCCTAAAACTAGACCTAGCCCTAACGTAACCCTAAAAGTAGCCCTAGTCTTAACTCTAGTTCTTACATTAACCTTAGCCCTAATCCTAGCCCTAACCTAACCCAAAACCTAGCCTTAATCCAAGCCCTACACCTCATTTTAATCCTAACCGTAACCATAGCCCTAACCATTACCCTAAACCTAAACCTAACCCTAAAACTTGCCCTAATCCTAAACCTAACCCTAGCCTTAATCCTAACCATAATCCTAGCCCTAACCCTAGTTGTAACACTATTGATTACCCTAACCATAACCATAACCCTAATGCTAACCCCAGGATAGCCCTAACCCTATCTCTAACCCTAAATTTATCCATTACCCTAAACCTAACCTGAACCCTAAACCTAAACATAAATATTACCCTAACCTTAACCCTAACCCTAACGCTAATGAGAGCCCCTGACCCTAAACCTTAACCTAACCCAAACCTTAACCATGACTGTGACCACAATAATAACCCTATCTCTAAACCTTACCCTAGCCCTCAACCTAACCCTTACACTAGATCTAGCCATAAACCTAAACCAAAACTAACCCTAAATATAAACCTGGATCTGACATTATACCTAGCCCTAATCATAGCCTTAAACCTAACACAAAACCTAGCCCTAATCCTAGCCCTAATACTATCTCTAAACCCAGGCTTAATCCTCATCCTAACCCTAATTCTAGCTCTAACCCTATTTGAACCCTGGCCCTAAACCTAGCTATAACATCATACCTTACACTAATCCTAAGCCTAAACCTAGCCCTAAACCTAGGCCTAGCCCCGTCACTAACCCTAGCACTAACCCTAGAACTAATTTAACCCTCACCATAACCTTACCCCACGCAAACACTAACCCTAGTTCTAAAACCTATTCCTTATCATAACACAAAACCTAACCCTAAACCTAGCCCCAACACTAGCTCAAAATTTGCCCTAGCTCTAAACCTAGACCTAACCCTAACTCTAAAGCGAACCCTAACCCTAAGCCTAAACCTCATCCTAACACTAGCCCTAACCCAAATGCTAATTGGAAAACTAGCCCTAACCCTAGGCCTAGCACTCAAACAAAACCGAGTCATAGGCTTAACCCTAATCCTTAACATAAACCAAACCCTAAGCTTATACCTAGTCCTAACCTAGCCCTAATTTGAGTTCTAACCCTAACTCTAGAACTTACCCTGACCCTGACTCAGACCCTATCATTAAACCTAGCTCTAAACATCACCCTAACCATAAACCTAAACTGAACACTAGACCTAGCCCTAACTCTAATCCTAAAACTAGCCCTAGTCGGAATGCCAGTTCTTACATTAGCCATATCCCTGTAATAACAGAAAACTAGCCCTAATCCGAGACCTAAAGCTACATTAAACTTAACCCTAAACTTAAGCCTAGCCCTAGCCCTAACCCTAACACTATCCCTAATCCTAGCTCTTACTTTATCAATTACTCTAAGCCAAACTCTCAACCTAGTCCTAACCCTAATCCTTAGCTTACCCCAAACCATAACTCTGTTACTAATCCTAACCCTTGCCCTCATTCTAGCTCTAACCCTAACCCAAACCCTAACCTTAACCCTGACACTTATTCTAACCCTAACTCTAACCCTAGGTTGAAACCTGACCCTAACCCTAAATCGAACCCTAACAGCAGCCCAATGGGTAACCCTATACCTAAACCTAACCTTAACACTCAACCTAGACAAAAGCCTAATCCTAAATTTAGCTATATCTATAGCTCAAGCCCAAAACAAAAACCAGCCCTAGCCCTAACAATAAACCTTAACCTAACCCAAACATTAACCCTTCCTCTAGACCTAACACAACCCCTAATTCTGGCCCCAACAATAAACCTAACCTTAACACAAACAAGGGCCCTTCTCCTAACAAAAACTCTAGATCTAAACTTTATGCTAACCCAAAATATAGCCATAACCCTAACACTAGACCTAACCATAACCCTAACCCTAGCTCTTACATTACCCATAACCTTAACACTATCCCTAAACCTCACACAAAACTTAGCCCTAATCCTAGCCCTAAGTTTAACCCTAACCCTAACCATAGACCTAACCCTAACCCAAACTCTCGCCTTAGCCCTAACTCTAGCTCAAACACTAACCCTTACCATAAACATAACCCTAACCCTAATCCTAGCCCTAATCCTAACCATAACCAAGGCCAAACCCTACCTCTAACTCTATCCATTACCCTAAACATAACCCTAACCCTAATGCTAACCCTAGCCTTAAACTTAACACTAATCCTAAACCTAGACCTGACACTAACCCTAAAATTGCCCAACCCTAACCATAGCTCAAACCCTAACACTTACCCTAAACCTAATGCTAACACTAACCCTAGGCCTAACCCTAACCCTAACCCTAACCCTTCCCATAATCCTAACCATAAACCTAGGCCTAAACCTATTCAATACCCTAAATATAAGCCTAACTGAAATGCTAACCCTAGGCCTAACCCTAAACCTATTGCTAACATTAACCCTATCCATTACCTAAACCTAATCTGAACACTAAAACTAAACCTATCAATTACTCTAACTCTAACCATAACCCTAATGCTAATTTGAACCCTAAATCTAAACCATAACCTAATTCAAACTCTGAACAAGACACTGACTCTAATAATACACCTAGCTCTAAACCTGACCCTAACTAAACCTAACCCTTACACTAGACCTAGCAATAAAACTAACCCTAACATATCCCTAACCATAACCCTAGACCTGATATTAGCCCTGTACCTAATTCTTGCCCTAAACCTAACACAAACTCTAGCCCTCATCCTAGCCCTAAACCTAGCCTTAATCCTAACCTTAATCCTAACCCTAGCCCAATTCCTATTTTCAACCCTCGCCTTAGTTCTTCAGAACTAAGGATCACCTAGGTATAACCACATCCCTTCCCCAACCTAACCCCTAACCCTAACACTATCACTAACCCTAACCTGAGCCCTAACCCTAGGCATAACCCTAGGCCTAACCCTAACACCAATCCTAGCTCTAATCTTAGCCCTAATTTATCACTAACTATAACCCTTACTTTAACCCTAGTCCTAAGACTAACTCTAACTCTCACCCTAGACCTATTTCTAGTACTAACCTTATCAGTTGCCATAACCCTAACACTAGCCCTAACCTTAGCCCTAAACCTAGCTCTAACCCTAGATCTAATCATAACTCTAAATCTAACCCTAACCCTAAGCTAAAACTCACCATACCACTAGCCCTAACACTATCACTAATCCTAAAACTAGCTCTAACACAAGCCCTAGACCTAAAACAAAACCGAGCCATAGCCCTAATGCTAATCCTAACCTAACTGTAAATCTATACCTGACATTAGCCCTAGTCCTAATTCTTGCCCTAACCTAACACAAAACCTAACCATACACCCAGCCTTAACCCTATCTCTAATTCGAATGATATCCCTAACCCTAAAACTAACACTGACCCTGACTCTGACCCTAACAATAACCTCAACTCAAATCATCACCGTAAAGCTTAACTTAACCCGAATACTAGAACTATCCCTAAACCTAATCATAAAACTAGCCCTAATTGTAACCCTAGTTAGTACATTAGCTGTATCCCTAACTCTAGCAGTAAGCTAATTTTAAACTTAACCCTAATCCGAGCCCTAACACTAGCTTTAACCCTAACCCTGACCCTAAACCTAGCTTTAACCCTAGCCCTAACCATAACCATAGCCCTAACTCTAGCTCTAATCCTAACCATTAACTTACCTTAACTCTATCCCTAATGCTAACCCTAGGATAATCTTAACCCTATCCATAACCCTAACCCTATCCATTACCTTAAACCTAACCTGAACCGTATACCTAACCATATCCATTACCCGAACTCTAATCTAACCCTAAAGATAATTTGAGCCCTAACCCTAAACCTCAACCTAAACAAACCCTGACCCTGATCCTTACTCTAATAATACCCATAGCTCTAAAGCTGACCCTAACTCTCAACCTAACCGTTTCACTATACCTAGCCAAAAACCTAATGCTAAAACTATCCCTAACCATAATCCTATCCCTGACATTAGCCTTAGACCTAATACTAGCCCTATCCCTAACAAAAACCATAGCCCTAATCCTGGTACTAAACCTAGCTTTAATCCTAACCCTAATTCTAACACTAGCCCTAAACCTAAATTTACCCTTTGCCTTAGGACAAAATCTAGCTATAACATTACACCATACCCTAACCCTAATCCTAACCCTAGCCCTAAACCAACGCCTAACCCTAATATTAACCCTAGCTCTAATCCTAGCTCTAATTAAGCCCTAACCCTAAACCTAATCATATCCCCATCCCTAAGGCTAACTCTAACTCTCACCCTATCCCTATCCCTAGTTCTAACCTTATCCCTTACCAAAACCCAAATTACATTCCTAACCCTAGTCCAAACCTAGCCCTAAACTTAGCCCTAACCCTAAAACTAAATCTAAATCTAATTCTAAATCTAACCATAAACCCTAAACCTAAAATTCACCTTAACACTAGCCCTAACCCTAATGCTAATTTGAAACTAGCCTAACCCTAGACATAGCCCTTAAACAAAACTAAGCTATAGCCCTAATCCTAACCCTTAACCTAATCCAAATCCTACACCTAGTCCTAACCTGATCCCTACAACTAATACTGACCCTGACTCTGACCCTAAAACTAACCCTAGTTCTAAATATCACCTTAACCCTAAATGTAACCCAAACACTAGACCTAGCCCTAACCCTAACCATAAAACTAGCCTGAATTGTAAAGCCAATTCTTACATTAGCCACAGCCCTAACCCTAACACAAAACCTAACCCTAATCTGAGCCCTAACCCTAGCGATAACCCAAACCCTAAACATAACCCTAGCCTTAACCCTAACTGTAGCTCTAACTCTATCCCTTATCCTAAGCCAAACCCTCACCCTAATACTACCCTAGTTCTAACCCTAATCCTTAGCCTACCCCAAACCCTAACCCTATTACTAGTCCTAACCTTAGCCTTCATTCTATCTCTAACCCTATCCCAAAACCTAAGCCTAACCCTGACCCTTATTCTGACCCTAACACTAACCCTAGGTCTAAGCCTTACCCTAACTCTAAACCAAACCCTAACACTAGCCCTACTGGTGAACCTATAACCTAACCATAATACTAGCACTAGACCTAAACTTAATCCTAAATATAGCCATAACTCTAGCCCTAGCCCCAAAAAAATCTTAGCTCTAGCCCTAACAATAACCATTAACCTAACGCAAAGACTAACCCTACACATAGACCTAACCCTAGTTTTAATTCTGGCCCCAACCCTAAACCCAATGCTAACCCAAACATTGACCCTTATCCTAACACACACTTTATCTCTAAACTTTATCCTAACCAAAAACCTAACCCTAACTATAGACCCATCCATAACTCTAACCCTAAAACTAGCCATAAACATAAACCAGGCTCTTTCATTGCCCATAGCCCTAGCGCTAGCCATAAATCTCAAACAAAACCTAGCCCTAATCCTAGCCATAAGTGTAAACCTAAACAAAACCCTAGCCCAAACCCTAACCCTAACGCTTGTCCTAGCCCTAACCCTGGCTCAAACTCTAACCCTTACCCTAAGCATAACTCTACCCTAAACCTAACCCTAACCCTAGCCCTAATCTTAACTGTAACCATAGCCCAAATCTTAGATCTAACTTTATCCACTATCTTAAACATATCCCTGAACCTAATGATAATCCTAGCCCTAACCATAACCCTAACTCTAAGCATAGCCCTGCCTCTAACAATAATCCTCGCCTTAGCCCTAACCCTAGCTCAACCTCTAACACTTACCCTAAACCTAACCCTAACACTAACACTAACCCTATGCCTAACACTAACTCTAGCCCTAATCCTAAGCTTAACTCAAACCCTAACACTAGCACTAACCCTATCCATTATCCTAACATAAGCCTAACTCAAATGCTAACCTTAGGCCAAACCCTAACCCTATCCTTAACACTAACCCTATACATTACTCTAAACCTAACCTGAATCCTAAACCTAACCCTATCCATTACTCTAACCCTAAAACTCACCCTAACCCTAACCATAAAACTAGCCCTAATTTTAAAGCCAGTTCTTAACCCTAATGCTAATTTGAGCCCTAACCCTAAACCTTAACCCAAACCAAACCCCAACCTGACTCTGAACCTAATAATACACCTAGCTCTAAACTTTACCCCTACACTAAACCTAACCCTTACACTAGACCGAGCCATAAACCTAACCCTAACACTATCCCTAACCATAACCCTAGACCTGACATTAGCCATAGAATTAATCCTCACCCTAACCCTAACAAAAAGCCTAGCCCTCATCCTAGCCCTAAACCTAACCTTAATCCTATCCAAAACTTTCACTCTAGCCACATCCTGAATTTTAAAGCTCGTCCTAGCCATGAACCTAGATATAACCGCAACACTTCCTCTAAGAATAACTCTAAACCTAACACTAACACTAAATCTAACCCTAGTCCTAACCATATACCTAACCCTAACACTGACCCAAACGATAATCCTAACCCTAATTTAGGCCTAACCCTAACCCTAGCCCTAACCCTAGCCCTAAGACTAACTCTCACCCTAGCCCTATTTCTATTTCTAACCCTATCCATTACCGTAACCCTCACACTAGCCCTAACTTTTGCCCTAACCCTAGCCATAGCTCTAACCCTAGATATAACCATAACTCTAAATTTAACCCTAACCTTAAGCCTAAACCTCACCATACCACTAGCCTTAAACTATTGCTAATCCTAATACTAGCACTAATCCTAGCCCTAGACCTAAAACAAAACTGAGCCATTGCTCTAACCCTAAACTTTACTCTATAGCAAACCCTACCCCTATAACTAGCCATAACCCTAGCTCTAATTCGAGTCCTAGGCCTAAAACTAACCCTGACCCTGACTCTTATCCAAACACTAACCCTAGATCTAAATATCACACTAAACGTAAAGCTAATGCTAACACCATTCCTAGCCCAAACCCTAACACTAAAACTAACCCTAATCATAATGCTAGTTCTTATATTGGCCATAGCCCTGACCATAGCTCTAACCCTAACACAAAAATAGCACTAATACAAGTCTTAAGACTAGATTTAACCCTAACCATAACCCTAATCCTAGCCCTAAACCTAACCCTAAACATAGACCTAACCCTAGCTCTAACCCTATCGCTTAACCTAAGTCAAACCCTATCCGTAATGATAACCTTAGTACTAATCCTAATCTTTAGACAAAACCAAACACTAACCCTATTACTAGTCCCAACCCTAGCCCTCATTCTAGCTCTAACCCTAACCTAAATTCTAACTCAACTTCACCCATATTCTGACCCTAATCTGAGGCCTAAACCTACCTTAAGCAAAACCCTCACCCTAACCCTAGTTCTAACCCTAACACTAACCCTCACCTTAGTCCTAACCCTAGCTCACAGCCTAATGCTTAGCCTCAACATAACCCTATCCCTATCCCTACCCATAACCGTAACCCTAGCCCTAATTCTAACCTTAACACTAGCTCTAACCCTAGCCATTACCTTAATTCTAACGCTAAATGTAAAGATAACCCTAGCCCTAACCCTAACCAAAACCCTAACATAAAACATAAACCTAACCCTAGACTTAGCGCTAAACCTAATTCTTGCTTTAGCCCTAACCCTAACTCAAAACCTAACCCTTACCCTAAACCCAACAGTAAACCCAGCTTTAAAACTAAACTTAAACCTAAAACCTAAGCTTAACACTAAAGCTAACCTTGCATCTAATCCAATCTATTACTCTAAACCTAACCCTAAATCTAATGAAAACCTTATCCCTAACCCTAAAACTAACCCTGACCATAACCATAAACCTAACCTTAGACCTATCACTAAACCTAACCCTCGCCCTAGGACTAACCAAGCTCAAAAACGAACCTTTACCCTAAACCTAAACCTAACCTACCCTAAGCTAGGGTTACTAGCCCTAACCCAAAACCTATCCCTAACTCTAACCCTAATCTTAACCATAAACTTAGCCCTAACACTAGTTCTAATGCTCTACATTATCCTTATGATAATCCTATTCCTAATGCTAACCCTAGGCCTAAATTAACCCTATTGCTATCCTGATACCTTTCCATTACCCTAAACCTACCCTGAACCCTAAACCTAATCCTATGCATTACCCTAAGCCTAACCCTGATGCTCATTTGATCTCTATCCCTAAACTTTAACCTAAAACAAACCTTGAACCTGATCCTGACCCTAAAAATACACCTAGGTCTAAACCTGACCCTTACCCTAAGCCCAACACTTACACTAGAATTAGACACAAACTTAACCCTAAATCTACCCCTAACTGTAACACTAGACCTGACATTAGCCATAGCCCTAATTTTAGACCTAAACCTACAACAAACACTAGCCCTCATCCTAGCCCTAAACCAAGCCTTAATCATTACCTTAACCCTAACCCTAGCCCTAACTCTAATTCTAACCCTCACCCTACCTATAAACCTAGCTATAACAACATCCCTTACCCTAAACATAACCATTACCCTTATTCTAATGTTAAGCCTAAGCTGAACACTAACCCTAGCACTAATCCTAGCCCTAATTTAGCCCTATCACTAAAACTAACCGTAACCCTAGCCCTAAGACTAAATCTAATCCTCGCCCTTGACCTACCCCTTGTTCTAACCCTATTCCTTACTGTAACCCTAACCCTAGCCCTAACCCTTGCCCTATCCTTAGACCTAGCCCTACCCATAGATCTAATGCTAACCCCAAATCTAAACCTAACCCTAAGCCTAAGCCTAACACTAACACTAGCATTAACCCTAATGCTAATCATATAACTAGCGCTAACCCTAAACCTAGGACTAAAACAAAACTGAGCAATACTTTAACACTAAACCTTAACTTAAACCAAACCCTAACAGTACAACTAGACCTAATATAGCCCTAATTTGATTCCTAACTCAAACCTTAAAACTTACCCTGAACCTGAATTGTATCTTAACACTCACCCTAGTTCTAAACACCAACCTAAACTTAATTGAAACCGTAACTGTAACCCAGCCTTTATTTGAGTCCTAACCCTAAACTTAAAACTAACCCTGACCCTGAATGCGACTATTACCTAAACCTTAGCACTTTTAACACAAAACCTAGCCCTAATCTGAGCCATAATGCGAGTTTTAAATCAAATCCTAACCCTAAGCCTAGCCCTAATCATAATCATAACCCTAGACCTAACCCTAGCTCTAACCCTATCCATTGCCATAACCATAACCCTAATGCTGACCCTAGGCCTAAACCTAACCCTATCCAAAATCCTAAACCTTTTCATTACCGTAAACCAAACGTAAACCCTAAAACTCACCCTATCATTACCCTAATGCTAACCCTAATGCTAATTCCATCCCTAAATTTAAACCTTAACCTATCCCAAACCATAACCCAGATACTGACCCTAAAAATACCCCTAGATCTAAATCTGACCCTAACCCTAAACCTAACCCTTAAACTACAGGTAGCCATATACCTAACATTAAAAGTGTCTTTAACCAAAACCTCAGACCTGATATTAGCCCTAGCCCTAATCCTAGCCCTAACCCTAAAAATAATCCTAGCACTCCTCCTAGACCTATACCCAGCCTTAATCATAACCCTAACCATAACCATAACACTAACCCTAATTCTAACCCTCACCCTATCTCTAAACCTAGCTATAATGTGATCCTTTAGCCTAAACTTAACCCTAACCCAACCTAACGCTAGGCCTAAGCTAACGTTAGGCCTAACACTAGGCCTAACCCTAACCCTAGCTGAGGGCTAGGGTTACGACTAGTAATAGAGTTATGGTTTGGGGTAGGCTAAGGATTAGGGTTAGAACTAGGTTAGTGTTGAGAGCCACAGCCGAAGGGGCCCCAGCAAACGTCCAGCTGCCAGCAAACTTCCATCTGCCAGCTGATGATTGGCTCACAGCGACCCCAGCAAACTTCTAGCTGCCAACTGATTGGCTCCTCTGCGGTGATGCTCATTGGGTTGTTTCCCTGCCCTTTCAGACCACAGAGCTGCTCATTGCGGGACTTTTTTTGGCTCTGCCCACGCAACCCAGCCAATCAGCCTCAAGAACAGGAGGAGTGGGAGAGGTTGAAAGGCTTGTGGTGGTGGCAGTTGGGCTCTGAGGGTTTTTCCTGAGGAGCTGTGTGGTGTGGTGTGTGTGTTCTAAAAATAAAGTTTGCTTCTTTTGACAAGTGGCTCCTGAATTGTGCCCAGCCAGACTGCGGCATTTGGTGGCTCCCACGGGGAACGACTGAGGGTAAGTGATAAGGTAAACTGCTCGCCCCTGAGGGCAGGGCGAGAGGATGGGTAGCCATTTTAAGATCCTTCTTTTGTTTTGCTTCACTTTTGTTTTAAGTTGCCTGTCCCTGGAGATATGTAAGATGGAAGAAAAAACGCTCACATCTGAGGAACAGATAGGGAGAAAGGACGGATGGACATTTCAGGAGGATAGAAAGGCTATAATGATTTTCTGTTGTTCCAATTTTGTTTCACTCTGTTTCAGTTTTGTTTGGCATTATCTTGTTGGGTTGTATTATAGTTATAGTAGAAAAATTCAAGTAAAAGAGAAGGTCTCTTGAGCTAGTCAGACAGAGGAAGAAAGTTTAGAGCAGAAAAAGCCATCAGAGTGAAAGTTACAACAGGAGCCTGCTACTAACACGTTTCTATCACCAGAGGGTGTAAGTGTCCAACCAACAGTGCCACCTCTACAGGAGCCTGCTACTAACACCTTTCTATCACCAGAGGGTGTAAGTGTCCAACCAACAGTGCCACCTCTACAGGAGCCTGCTACTAACACCTTTCTATCACCAGAGGGTGTAAGTGTCCAACCAACAGTGCCACCTCTATAGGAGACTGCTACTAACACCTTTCTATCACCAGAGGACGTAAGTGTCCAACCAACAAGGCCACCTCCATATGCTGGGAGGCCCCCAACCCCCGCAGTTGATAGTTGGAATCCTAAGACAGGATCTCAAATATTAACATGCCCTATATTTGAGGCAGGAGGGCAGCGAATGCTTTAAATTTCAAAACAGTGAGGCAGCTAAAAGAGGCTGTAACAACCTATGGTCCTCAAGCACCCTTCACTGTAAGCTTGGTCGAATCCATTAACAACTTGAACATGACGCCAGCAGATTGGGCTAATATGTGTAAAGCTGTGCTAAATGGAGGACAATACCTGTTATGGAAGGTTGCCAATGAGGAATTTTGCAAGGAGATGGCTAGGTGAAATGCAGCAGCTGGTTATCCTCAGAGAAATCTAGATATGTTGTTAGGAAAGGGACCTTATGAGGATCAGCAGCAACAAATTACATATGATCCTGGCATACACGCACAAATTGCTGTAGATGCGGTTAGGGCATGGAAGACTTCACAAGGACATGGAGGTTTACAAGATCAATTATCTAAGGTAATACAAGGAGCTAATGAACCTTACGCTGACATTGTAAATAGGCTTATTCAAACAGCTACCAGAGTTTTTGGGAATACAGAACAAGCAATGCCATTAATAAAACAACTGGCTTATGAGCAAGGGAATCATTGGTGCAGAGAAGTCATTAGACCATGAAATATGAAGATTTAAACACATATATTAAATTATGTAGAGACATTAATGAACAAGGGCAAGTCGTGGCAGCTGCAGTACAACAGGTTTTAGATGCCAGGCCAAAAACATGCTACAATTGTGAACAAACAGGACATTTTAAAAGGAATTGCCCCATAGGAGGAGGTTTTGACAAAACTAGGTATCAAAGGAGTAGAATACTGGGTATTTGCCCATGATGACAGAGAGGGAGACATTGGGCTAATGAATGCCGTTCTCAAACCACCATAGAGGGTACTCCATTATCAAAAAACGAACAAGGACCAGTTGTTTATCCACGATATCGTGGAGAAAGGCATTGGGCTCCATTGCCAAAAAATGGACAGGGGGGCCCAATGCTCCGGGTCCCAAGACCACAAATATACGGAGCACTGGAGGAACCCAGCAACCCCATCAGGGTAGTGCCCAGGACACATTGTCCATTAGATCCCTCATCAGACAAACCAGAGGGAGTGCAGGGTTGGACATCTGCGCCTCTGCCAGAGCAGTACTAACTCCAGAGATGGGAGTTCAAATCATTCCCACAGGGGTAAAAGGACCTCTTCCCAAAGGAACAGTAGGCTTATTATTGGGACACAGTTCTTCTACTCTAAAAGGGCTTATGATAAGTCCTGGGGTAATTGATCCCGATTATGAAGGTGAAATAAAAATTATAGCCAGTTCTCCAAAGGGTATATCAATAATTTCACTAGGAGATAGAATAGCACAGTTACTAATAATACCCAGCCTACATGATAAATTTTCCAGTCGTACTGTAGAAAGAGGTTCCAGGGATTAGGCTCCACAGGTGTAGATTGGGCTATGCTTTCTTTAAATTTAGATTCTCGCCCCATGCTAAAACTAAATATTCAAGGACATGAATTTAATGGGCTACTGGATACAGGTGCAGACCTTAGCATCATCTCTCGTCAAGAATGGCCAAAACATTGGCCATTACAACAAGCCACTCAAATGCTTTGAGGCCTAGGAGTGGAGACTAATCCCCATAGAAGTGCAATGGCATTAGATTGGAAGGATCATGAAGGATGTGAAGGAACTATACAGCCATATGTATTGGATCATTTTCCTGTAAACTTATGGGGATGAGATGTCCTAGATCAATTAGGTTTGACATTAACAAATAACATCAATCAAAATGCACCCACTATTATGGCTAGACAAGGTTTTAGGAAAGGAAAAAGATTAGAAAAACAAGAACAAGGTAGAGCAGCACCAATATAAATAGATCAAGGAATGCACAGACATGGGTTGGATTTTCAGAAGGGGGCACTGGGACAATAAAAATTACTTGGAACTCAGAAAGATCAGTATGGGTTCCTCAGTGGCCCCTGAATAAAGAAAAGATACAAGCAGCCCATTATCTGGTCAAACAACAATTAGCGGAAGGACATATACAACCTTCTGTATCTCCCCATAATACTCCCATTTTTGTCATCAAAAAGAAATCTGGTAAATGGAGATTATTGCAAGCTTTAAGAGCCATTCATAATGAGTTGGTTATTATGGGACCTGCTCAATCGGGGATTCCTCAATTGTCTGCTTTGCCAAAAACCTAGTATGTTTTAGTTATAGATATTAAAGATTGTTTTTGTTCAATTCCAATTCTTCCTAAGGATAGTCCACGTTTTGCATTTACTATCCCTGCACTGAATCATGAAGGTCCTGATTAGAGATATGAATGGAAAGTACTCCCTCAAGGGATGGCTAACAGCCCAACTATGTGTCAAATTTATGTTAACAAAGTAATCCAGCCACTTAGAAAATCAAAATCCTGAACTACAAATATTTCACTATATGGATGATATATTATTAGCACACAAAGATAAAAACACATTGCTAGAATTTTATGCCACACTTACAAACTTATTAAAAAATTATAATGTAGAGATAGCAATAGATAAAGTACAATTAAATTTTTCAATTAATTATTTAGGAGTTCTATTATCCTCAACCATGGTCCATCCACCAAAAATTCAAATACGAGTAGTTCAACTCAAATCACTTAACGACTTTCAAAAGTTATTAGGAGACATAAATTGGATAAGGCCTTATCTAGGTATACCAATAGGAGAGTTGGGACCTTTATTTGATATCCTAAAAGGTCCATAAGATCCAAATTCACCCCGAATGTTAATGCCTGAAGCAAGAAAGGTAGTAAAAATCATTGAAACATATATGAAAAATGGACATTTCGGTAGAATTGACATAAGTTTGCCTTGATTATTTATTGTACTACCAATATAAAATATTCCTACAGAAGTATTTTGGCAAGAAGCTCCATTATTATGAATACATTTATCTTATTCTCCTAACACTATTCTTACTAGGTATCCTGAGGCTGTAGGACAATTAATACTCAAAGGAATAAAAGCAGCAAAGGGAGTGTTTGGAATTTCTCCCAATAAAATTATTACTCCATATACTATGAATCAAATTGATGAGTTAGCGAATAAGTTAAATACTTGGGCAATAATCATGTGCAAATCTAATGTTTCATTTGATAACCACTTACCATCTAATCCTTTATTGTCTTTTTGGTCATTGTATTCTGTAATTTTTTCCAAAAATGACAAGAAAAACACTTATCATGAATGCTCCAAATATATTCACTGATGGGTCAAATAATGGAACAGCAGCAATAGTTACACCTGATCAAACTTTTACATTTCTAGTACCCAAACATTCAGCTCAAAAGGTAGAGCTTATTGCAGTATTACAAGCTTTTGTGATGTTTAAAGATTCTGTGTTTAATTTATTTTTTGATAGTCAGTATGTAGTTAATGCTATAGTATCCCTTGAAGATGCTAGTAGGATTTCCCCTTCCTCTACTGTTGTCTCTTTATTTTCCACTATACAAAGTCTAATCTGGGACAGAAAAGATCCAATCTTTATAGGACATATCAGGGCACATAGAGGATTGCCTGGATACCTTAGTTTGGGCAATGATTTTGCAGATAAAACTACACAAGACATACATATTTTCTCTACACTAGAATAAGCTACAAATTTTCATAAATAGTTCCATGTCAATGCTAATACTTTACAAAAACGTTTTAAAATAACTAAGGAACAAGCTAGACAAATAATAAAACAATGTCAAAATTGTGTGACCTTTTTACCACAAGTTAATTTTGGAGTCAATCCTAGAGGACTGATACCTAACCATATTTGGCAGATGGACGTCACACACTTGCCAGAATTTGAAAAATTAAAATATTTGCATGTTACAGTTGATAATTCTTCTCGATTTTTGCTGGGCTCCCTTCATGCCAGAGAAAAAACTAAAGATATTATAGCTCATTGCTTACAAAATTTTGCCACTGTGGGTGTTCCAAAACAGTTAAAAACAGATAATGCCCCTGGTTATCCTTCTACCTCTTTTAAACAATTTTGCTCATCATTTGACATTACTCATATAACAGGAATCCCATACAATCCACAGGGACAAGGCATAGTTGAAAGAGCTCATCAAACTATTAAAATGTACTTATTAAAGCAAAAAGAGGGAATTGGGAAGGGATATATATTCCCCAAAGATAAACTTAAAATAACCCTTTTTACTCTAAACTTTTTAAATTTGGATTCATCAGGACTTAGTGCTGTGGAAAGGCATGTGTCCAAAAAATGTACATAAGCCCAAGGTACTTCGGAGGGATATTCTAACAGGACAATGGAAAGGTCCTGACCCAGTGATTGTCTGGAGTCGGGGTTCTGTTTGTGTTTCCACAGGGAGAACAGCAGCCAATTTGGATTCCAGAGAGATTAACTAAAGTCCTGACCCAGTGATTGTCTGGAGTCGGGGGTCTCTTTGTGTGTTTCTACAGGGAGAACAGCAGCCGATTTGGATTCCAGAGAGATTAACTAAAGCGATTTCTACAGACCAAAAAGAAGATGATTTGGCTCAAATCCATAACAACTGATATCCAAAACTCCAGTTTGGCTATCCTTACATCTGTGACAGAACCAGGATGCTTTTTTCTATATCTATTTTATTATTACCCTTTCCCACATCATGAAGTTCTATTTTGTTTTTTGAGCTCATACAGACCTAGGTTAATGTTTTGCTAATCAGTTCTATTTTTTGACTATACAGTTTTTAAACATCACAATGGAGATTTCACCTGTAAAAAGTTATAAGGCCTTTACTATTATGTTATGTGTTGTATGTATTATATTGTGTGTGCACACTTGTGTTTTATGTTGTATGTTTGTATGTAGGTATGTCCATATATCATATATGATGAGTGCTCATGAAAAAATGGATCCAATTTTTTTTATTCACATGATTTAAATGGTTTAATTAAAATTGGGTAAACAGCTGTTGAGGATTGTTTAAATATGTGAACAAAAAAGGAGGTTAACAGATCTCTTTGTTTACTTTCACCTTTCCTTTTCATTATATTTAATAATTCTGTTCAAGATAATGTAAATTGTTCAGAAAATTGTTTTCTTTTCTTCTGGAATGTTACATAATTTTTTTCTTTAGCCATTATTGCCAGAATTCCTATCTTCATCCCAGTGCCGGTGAAGACAAAGATAAAACCAATCTACAGCTTCTGCAATAGCCATCACTGAACTGCTTGCAGAACTTGCCTGGAATATGTATCACTTGTATGCATTGTGAACTCACTTGTATGCATTGTGAACTATCTGTTGGTGTAGCGACTTGTGGTAGTGTTGGGGTATTTTTGCTGATGGTGTCATCGGTGGTACAATTTTTCCAAAAGGAGCTGTCAATTGGCTTGGTGTATCTTCCTCCCTTCTGCTTGTCATGGTCGTTCAGCTAAAATTTGGGGGCCAACAGAGGTGAGGCAAAGAACCTCACCCCCCTCCCCACTAGTACAAAGACCTATCCACAGGTGTGGCTGTATGCTGGACTGGTAGTCAATGACGGGTAAGATCTAATTGCAATGGTACTAACCTAAGACAGGAGGCTGACGCCTTGAGGTCAGCTCATCTGATGACGGGTAAGGACCATATGTAGTATTGGACAACCTAAGGCAGGCACGGTCCCTAAGCCACACGCTTGTTGTTTAAACAGAGAGGGGGAGATGTTGAGAGCCACAGCCGAAGGGGCCCCAGCAAACTTCCAGCTGCCAGCAAACTTCTAGCTGCCAACTGATTGGCTCCTCTGCGATGATGCTCATTGGGTTGTTTCCCTGCCCTTTCAGACCACAGAGCTGCTCATTGGAGGACTTTTTTTGGCTCTGCCCACGCAACCCAGCCAATCAGCCTCAAGAGCAGGAGGAGTGGAGGAGGTTGAGAGGCTTGTGGGAAGCCGGTGGTGGCAGTTGGGCTCTGAGGGTTTTTCCTGAGGAGCTGTGTGGTGTGGTGTGTGTGTTCTAAAAATAAAGTTTTCTTCTTTTGACAAGTGGCTCCTGAATTGTGCCCAGCCAGACTGCTGACTAGGGTGAGGGTTTGGCTTAGGGTAAGGGATAGGATTAGAGCTAGGGTAAAGGCCAGTGTTAGGGTTACAGATAGGTCTAGGTTAAAGTTAGGGTTATGTTTAAAGCTAGGTTTAGGTCTCAGATTAGAGTTAGCTTTTCTGTTAGCACAGAGCTATGGCTAATGTAAGAACTGGTGTTACGATTAGGGCTACTTTTAGGGTTAGGGTTAGGGCCAGGTCTAGTGTTCGGGTTAAGTTTAGTGTTAATGTGATGTTTAGAGCTGGGGTTATTGTTAGGGTCTGAGTCAGGGTCAGGGTAAGTTTTAGAGTTAGGGTTAGGGTTAGGTCTCAAATTAGGACTAGGGTTAGGGCTAGGTATAAGCTTAGATTTTAGTTTAGGTTAAGGATTAGGGTTAAGCCTATGACTCAGTGTTGTTTGAGTGCGAGGGCTAGGGTTAAGGTGAGGTTTAGGCTTAGGATTAGGGTTTGATTTAGGGTTAGGGTTAGGTCTAGGTTTAGGGATAGGGTGAAAATAGGAATGTGGTTGGGGCTAGGTTTATGTCTAGGATTTGTGTTATGTTAAGGGATAGATTTAGAACTAGAGTTAGTGCTAGGGTGAGAGTTAGGGTTAGGGTTACAGTTAGGGTTAGGGTTAGGACTAAATTTGTGCCTGTATTAGCACTAGGGTTAGTGTTAGGGCTAGGGTTAGGGTTAGGATTAGTGTAAAGTATGATGTTATAGCTAGTTTTAGAATGAGGGTCAAAATAGGGTTAGGGCTAGGGTTAGGGTTAGGGTTAGGATGAAGGCTAGGTTTAAGGCTAGGATGAGGGCTAGGTTTTGTGTTAGGGTTAGGATTAGAATTAGTGCTAGGGCTAATGTCAGTTCTAGGTTCAAGGTTAGGGTTAGTAGAGTTAGGTTTATGGCTAGTTCTAGTGTAAGAGTTAGGTTGAGGGTTAGGATCAGGTTTAGAGATAGGGTTATTATTAGGGTCATGGTCATGGTTAAGATTTGAGTTAGGTTAAGGTTTAGGATTAGGGCTTTCATTAGCATTATGCTTAGGGTTAAAGTTAGGGAAATGTTTATGGTTAGGTTTAGGTTAGGTTTAGGGTAATGAATAAAGTTAGGGTTAGAGATAGGGTTAGGGTTATCCTAGGGTTAGAATTAGGGTTAGGGTTATGGTTGGGGTAATGGATAGGGTTAGAACTAGGGTTAGGGCTAGGATTATGGTTAGGATTAAGGTTAGGGTAAGGTTTAGGATTAGGACAAGTTTTAGTGGTAGGGTAATGTTTAGGGTAATGGATAGGGCTCTGGTTAGTGTTAATGTTAAAACAAGGTGTAGGGCTCAGATTAAGGCTAGGTTTTTGGTTAGGTTAGGGCTAGGATTAGGTCTATGGCTAATGTAAGAACTAGGGTTATGATTAGGTCTACTTTTAGGGTTAAAGTTAGGGTTTGGTGTAGTTTTAGGGTTAGGTATATTTTTAGGGTGAACTGAGAGCTAGAGTTAATGTTAGGGTCAGAGTCAAGGTAAAGGTTAATTTTAGGGTTAGGGTAGGACTGGAATTAGGGCTAGAGTTTGGGCTAGGTGTAGGGTTAGGTTTTGTTTTAAATTAAGGGTTAGAGTTAGAGCTATGGCTCAGTTTTGTTTTAGGGCTAAGACTAGGTTAGGGTAGTTTTAGGATTAGTGTTAGTATTAGGGCTAAATTTAGTATGAGGTTTAGGCTTAGGGTTGGGGTTAGTATTAGAGTTATGATTAGATCTAGGGTTTGTGATAGGGCTAGGGTTAGGGCTAAGATTAGAGCATGTGTAGGGTTACAGTAAGGGAAAGGGTTATAACTAGGAATAGGGCTAGGGCGACAGAGGTAGTATTAGTGCTAGTGTTAGGTTTAGGGTTAGGGCTAAATTAGGGCTAGGATCAGGTCTAGGATGAGTGTAAGGGCTAAATCCAGGATTAGGTTAGGGTTAGATTTAGGGGAAGGGATGGGGTTATATCTAGATTAAGAATTATGGCAAGGGATAAAATTAGGGATAGGGCTAGAGTTAGGGTTCGGGTTAGGATCAAGGCTAGGTTTAGGGCTAGAATGAGAGCTAGCGTTTGTCTTAGGGTTATGGCATGAATTAGGGCTAGGCCTAATATCATGTCTAAGGTTATGGTTAGGGATAGTTTTAGGGTAAGGTTTATGGCTAGGTTTAGTTTCAGAGTTAGGTTTAGAGTAAGGTTCAGGTATAGACCTAGGGGTAATATAATGGTAAGGTCAAGTTTTGGGTTTGGGGTAGGTTGACCTTTAGGATTAGCATTCAAATTACCATTAGGCAATCTGTAATTGGGGTAAAAATGGGAGTTCATAACCCACCTGAATCTAATGTATGAAATATGATATGTCAAGAGCTTTGTAATATTTTGAACAACCAACAAAAAAAAAAATTAGCATTAGGGCTAGAGTTAAGATTAGTGTAATGGATAGGGTTAGGTTTAGGCTTCAGGTTAGGTTTAGGGTTCAGCTTAGGTTTAGGTGAATGGATAGGGTTAGGGTTAGGCCTAGGGTTAGCATTAAGTTTATAGTTTTCGTTCGGGAAATGGATAGATTTAAAGCTATGTTTAGGGCTAGGATTATGTTTAGGATTAGGGTTAGAGTTAGGGTTAGGGTTAGGGTTATGGCTAGTGTTAGGGTTAGGGTTAAGTTTGGGATACGGGTTAGGCTTTAAGCTAGGGTTAGTGTAAAGCTAGGGTTAGGTTTAGGGTTAAGTCAAGGGTTAGGGTTAGGGCTTTGGTTAGGGTTAGTGTTAGGCTTAGGGTTTTCTTATGGTTAGGTTAAGAGTAGGGTCATGGATTTAATAAGTGTTAGGACTAGGTTGAGGGTTCAGTTTAGAATCAGAGCTATGGATAGAGGTAGTGTTAGGGTTAGGGCAAGGGTTAGCATCAGGTTTAGGGTTCTGGTTATGATAATGAATAGAGTTGGAGCTGGAGTTTGGGCTATGGTTATGGTAAAAATTAGGGCTAGGATTAAGGTTAGGGTTTGGGCTTGGGTTTGTTTAAGGTAAGGATTAGGGTTTTAGCTAGAGTTAGGGCTAGGGCTAAGTTTAGTGTTAGGTTAAGCATTAGGTGTAGGGTCTAGGATTATGACAGGTTTAGGGTTAGGGTTGTGGTTAGAGCTAGGTTTATCATTAGGGTTAGGATAAGTGTTAGGATAATGGATATGTTTAGATTTAAGTTTAGGTTTAGGTTTAGGGTTAGATTTAGTTTTAGGGTTAAGGTTAAGGCATGGTTAGGTTTAGGTTTCTGGTACAGGTTAGGGTTTGAGCTATGGTTTGGTATATGGCAAGTGTTAGGTTTAGGGTTAGGTCAACGTTTAGTTTTCAGGTTACAGTTAGGGTTATGCTTAGGGTTATGGCTAGGGTTATCAATAGGTTTAGGGTTAGGGTTACAGTAATGGGTATGTTCAGAGCTAGGTTTAGGAATAGGATTAGGTTTAGGGTTAAGTCTGGGGTTATGGTTAGAATTAGGGTAGGTCTAAGTTTATATTTGGGGCAAGGGTTAGGCATTGAATAAAGTTTAGGACAAAGGCTACAGGTAGGTTTAGGGTTAGGGCTAGGGTTAGTTAGGGTTACGCTTAGGGCTGTTTAGGCCTAGGATTCCCTCTAGGTTTTGTGTTAGTTTAAGGCATAGGGTTAGGGCTATGTGTAATGTAAGAGCTAGGATTATCATTAGGGCTAGTTTGGGGGTTAGGCTTATGGCTAGGTCTAGTGTTAGGTTTAGATTTTCTGTTAGGGTCAGGTTTAGAGATAGCTTAGTGTTAAATGCAAGGTCAATGTTCAGTTTAATGTTAGGGTTAAGGTTAAAGCCAGAATTAGGACTAGGTTTATGTATAGGGGTAGGGTTAGTCTTTGCATTAGGTTAAGGGTTATTGTTAGGGATAGGGCTAGGATTTTGTTTAGGTCTAGGGCTAGAGTTAAGGCTACATTTAGGAATAGATTTAGGTCTAGGGCTAGTGTCAGAGTCAGGTTTAGTGTAAGGTTACTGGTAGGGCTATTGTTAAGGTTTGGTCTTGGGTTGCTGTCAGGTTTAGATCTAGGGTTAGTGTTATAGTCAGAATAAGGGTCAGGGTTAGGGCTAGGGTTTGGGATAGGTTAGAGATAGAATGATGGCTAAGTTTAGGACTATTAATAGGGTTAGGATTTTGATTAGCCTAAGGATTAGTAATAGGTCTAGGGTTACCATTAGGGTTAGGGTTTTGCTTAGATTTAGGGATAGAATTAGAACTAGTGTTAGGGATAGGGTTAGGGTTAGGGTTAGTTTTAAAGCTAGGTTTAGGGCTCAGAATACAACTAATTTTTTTGTTAGCATTAGGGCTAGATTTAGGTCAACAAATAATGTAATAATTAGGGTTACAATTAGGGTGAGATTTAGGGTTAATATTTAAGGTTAGTGTATATGGTTAGGTTTAAGGTCATGATAAATTTAGAGCTAGGCTTATTGTTAGGATAGGAGTCAGGGACAGGGTTAGTTTTAGGGTTAGGACTCAAATTAGGGCTAGGTTTACTGTTAGGATTTAGTTTAATGTTAGAGTGGTGTTTTAGAGCTAGAGTGAGTGTTAGTGTATAAATCAAGGTCAGGGTTAGTTTTAAGGTTAGGGTTAGGACACAAATTAGGGCTAGGATTATTTCTAGGTGTAATCGAGGGTTTGTTTTAAGTTAAGGTTTAGGGTTAGGTCTATTTCTTGATTTTGTTTTATCCCAGGGTTTGGGTTAGCACTAGTTTTATGATTATTATTAGGATTAGGTTTAGTGTTAGTGTTAATCTTAGGCTTATGGTTAGGGTTATATTTAGAGTTAGGCTTAGATCTATGGTTAGGCTAGGACTAAGGATAGGGCAAGTCTTAGGACTAGGGTTAGAGTTACGATAAGGGATAGGGTTACAACTAGGAATAGGGCTCGTTTGAGAGTTAGAGTTTGTCTTAGGGCTAGGATTAGGGTTAGGGTTTGGATAAGGGTTAAATTAAGGCCAGGATTAGGGCTAGGGTTAGTTTTCAGTTTAGGACTAGAAATAGGGTTATGGTTAGGGTTATGTTTAGGATAAGAGATGGCGTTATAGCTAGGTTTAGAGGTAGGGTTAGGATTAGGGCTAGGTTTAGGTTTAGGGTTATGATTAAGGCTAGGTTAAGGGCTATGATTAAGGTTAGTGTTTGTTTTATATTTAGGGCTAGGATTAGGACTAGGCCTAATATCAGGTCCAGGGTTATGGTTAAAGATAGTTTTAGGGTAGGTTTTTGGCTACATCTATTGTAAGTGTTTGGTTTAGGGTAAGAGTCAGGTTTAGAGCTAGGGTTATTATTAGGTTTAGGGTCAAAGTTAAGGTTCGGTTGAAGTTAGGATTTAGGTTTAGGACTCAAATTAGCATTAGGGTTAGAGTTAGGGTAATGATAGAGTTTGGGTTAGGGTTCAGGTTAAGTTTAAGGTAATTGATAGGGTTAGCATTAGCAATAGGGTTAGAGTTAGGCTTAGGGTTAGCATTAGGGTAAGGGTTATGGTGATGGCAGTGGATCAGATTAGATTTTAGGGTAGAACTAGGGTTATGGTTAGGAATAGGTGTTGCATTATAGTTAGGATTAGGTTTAGAACTAGGGTTAGATTTAAGGTTATGGTTACTGTAAGGGTTAGGTTTTGAGCTAGGGTTAGGGCTAGGGAGAGGGTTAGTTTTAGGTTTAGGTCTAGGGATAATATTATGGTAGAGTTAGTGTTAGGGTTAGGGTTAAGGCTAGGATTATCATTAAGGTTAGGTTTAGGGTTCAGTAATGTATAGGGTTAGATATATGTTTAGGGTTAGGGTTAGATTTGGTTTAGGGTTAGGATTAGGGCTATTATTATGTATAGGTTTATGGTTAGGTTCAGGGTCTGAGCTAGGGTTAGGGTTATGCCAAGTGTTAAATTTAGGGTTATATCTAGGGTCAGTTTTCTGGTTACTGTTAGGTTTATAATTAGGGTTCAGGCGAGTATTATCAATAATTTTAGTGTTGGGTATTTTGTAGGTTTAGAGGTAGGTTTAGGGCTAAGGTTGACTTTAGGATTAGGGTTAGGGTTAGGGTTATTATTAGTGATAGGCCTAGGTTTATGTTTAGGGTAAGGTTTCAGCTTTGAGCTAGGGTTAGGACTAAGGTGAGGACTAGGTTTAGGTTAAGGCTAAGGTTAGGTTAGGGCTAGAGTTAGGATAGTGTTACAGGTAGGGCTAGGTTTTGGCCTTGGTTTAGCTCTATGTTTAGTGTTAGGTTTAGGCCTAGGGGTCATGGTATGCGTAATGTAAGAGCCAGAGTTATGATTGGGGCTTGTTTTAGTGTTAGAGTTATTGCTGGGTCTAGAATTAGGTTTAGGTTCTGGTTAGGGTCAGGTTTAGAGGTACGTTTATTGTGAAAGGCAGGTTCAGTGTTCGGGTTACAGTTAAAGTTAGAGTTAAAGCCAGAATTAGAACTAGGTTTTGGTCTAGGAATAGGGTTAGTGTTTGGGATAGGTCAAGGGTTATTGTTAGGGCTATGGCTAGGTTTCTCTTTAGGTCTAGAGCTAGAGTTAAGGCTAGATTTAGAATTAGGTTTAGGTCTAGGGCCAATGGTAGAGTTTGGTTTAGGTATAAATTTACCAGTAGGTCTAGTGTTAGGGTTTGGTTTAGGGTTAGGGCCAGGTTTAGACCTCAGGTATATGTTATGGTCAGAATGAGGGTCAGGGTTAGGGTTAGGGTTTGGGATAAGGTTAGAGCTAGAATGAGATCTAAGGATTGGACTATTAATAGGGTTATTATTTGGATAGCTGAAGGATTAGGGATAGATCTAGGGTTACCATTACGGTTAGGCTTTGCTTAGGGTAAGGAATAGGGTTAGAGATAGGTTTAGGGCTAGGGTTATGGTTATGGTTAGGGTTAAAGCTAGGTTTAGGGCTCAGATTAGGGCTGGTTTTTGTGTGAGGTTTAAGGCTAGGGTTAGGGCAATGACTAATAAAAGAACTAGGGTTACAAATAGGGTTAGTTTTAGAGTTAGGGTTAGGACTCAAATTAGGGCTAGGTTTACTGTTAGGGTTTGGTTTAAGTTTAGGGTGCTGTTTAGAATGTTAGGATATGAATCAGGGTCAGGGTTATTGTTAAGATTAGGATTAGGACTTGAATTAGGGCTAGGCTTAGTTTTAGGTGTAGTGCTAGTTTTTGGTTTAAGTTAAGGTTTTATTGTTAGACCTGTTGCTCAGTTTTGTTTTAGTGCTACTTTTAGGGTTAGGGGTAGTTTTACAATTAGCTTTAGGGTTAGGGCTAGGCTTATGGTTTGGGAATGGATTAAGGCTAGGTTTAATGCAAGGATTAGCACTAGGGTTTGTGTTAGGGTGGGGAAATAATTAGGGCTAGCGTTAATGTCAGGTCTAGGTTTACAGTTAGGGATAGTCTTAGGATTAGGTTTATGGCTAGGTCAAAATTAAATGTTATGTTTGGGGAAAGCATCAGGTTTAGAGCTAGGGTTATTATTAGGGTCATGGTCAGGTTTTGGGTTTGGGTTAGTTTAAGGTTTAGGCTTAGGGCTCAAATTAGCATCAAGGTTATAATTAGGGTAAAGGTAATGGATAGGCATAGGTTTAGGTTTCAGGTTAGGTTTAGGGTAATGAATATGGTTTTGGTTTGTGATACGTTTATGTTTAGGCCTAGGGTTAGCATTAGAGTTATGGTTATTGTTAGGGTAATTTATAGGGTTAGACCTAGGGTTAGTGCTAGGGTTAGGTCTGGATTGGACTAGAGTTAGGGTTAGGGTCAGGTTTAGGGCGATTGTTAGTGTTAGGATTAGGTTTCGGGTATCATTTAGGTTTTTAGCTAGGGTTACTGCTAGGGCTAAGGTTAATTTAGGGTTTGGTCTAGTGTTATAGTCATGGTTAGTGCTAGGGTTAGTGTTAGTGCTAGGGCTAGTGTTACAATTAGAGTTAGGGTAATAGGTTTAGATGTCAAGTTATAGAGAGGGTTAGGTTTAGGGTAGCGTTAGGGTTAGGTTTAGGATTAGAGTTAGTGTTTTAGCTAGCTTAGGGTTAGGATTAGGGTTAGGTTCACTGTTAGTTCTAGGGTTAGGTTTATGTTTAGGGTTAGGGTAGGTCTATCTTTAGGTCTAGTGTTATCATTAGGGTTAACTTTAGGATTGGGGTAATGGGTAGGGTTCAAGCTAGCATTAGGGCTAGGGTTAAGGTTAGGTGTTTGGTTAGTGTTAGGGTTAGGTTATGTTTAAGGTTTAGGGATTGAGCTAGTATTAGGGCTAGGGCGAGGGTTAGGGTTACAGTCAGGGCTAGGGTAGGGTTACTGTTAGGATTAGGGCTAGGGTTACCATTAGGTTTAGGGTTATGGTTAGGGTAATGGAAAGAGTTAGAGCTAATGTTTGGGTTAAGGTTTTGGTTAGGATTAGGTCTAGGGTTAGGGTGAGGTTTTGGGTTTGGGCTATGGTTATCTTTAGGGTAAAGCTAAGGGTTTGATCTAGGAATAGGGCTAGGACGAAGGTTATGGTTTGGTCTAGGGCTAGGTTTAAGGTTAGAGTTATGCTTAGGATTAGGTTCAAGGCTACAATTAGGGCTAGGTTTTGTGTGAGGTATAGGTGTATTAGTAATTTAACAGCTAGAGTTATGGTTATGGTTCGATTTAGGGTTCATCTAGTGTTAGGGTTAGTTTTTGGGTTAGGATACTGTTTAGAGCTAGGGTGTTTTTTAGGGTAATTGTCAAATTTCAGGTTAGGATTAGGTTTAGGTTTAGGTCCAGAATGAGGACTAGGGTTAGGTCTAGGGGTAGGGTTAGTGTTTAGGTTAGGTTAAGGGTTATTGTTAGGGCTAGGGCTAGGGTTATGGCTATATTTAGGATTAAGTTTAGGTCTAGGGCTAGTGTTAGTGTTAAGTTTAAGTGTAGGGTTATAGGTAGGGCTAGTGTTAGGTTTTGGATAAAATTTAGGGTCAGGTTTAAAACTAGGTTTATGTTAGAGTCAGAATAAGAGTTAGGGTTAGGTTTAGGGTTTGGATTAATTTTAGAGCTAGAATGAGGGCTAGGGTTAGGAGTAGTAATAAAGTTAGGGTTTAGGGTAGGCTTAGGATTAGGGTTAGGACTAGGGTAGTAATAGGGTGAGGATTTGGCTTAGGGTAAGAGATATGGTTATAGCTAGGGTTAGGACTACAGATAGGGTTAGGATTAGGGGCAGGGTTAGGGTTAGGGTTAAAGCTAGATTAGGCCTTGGATTAGGGCTAGGTTTTGTGTTAGGATTAGGGCTATGGCTAATGTAAGAACTTTCATTACAATTAGAAATAGTTTTAGGGTTAGGTTTAGGGCGAGGTCTAGTGTTAGGATTAGTTTTAGGGATAGGGTGATATGTAGAGCTAGGGTCAGTTTTAGGGTCAGAGTCAAGATTAGTATTAGTTCTAGGGTTAGGGTTAGTACTTATTATGGCTAGGGTTAGGGCTAGGTGTAGGGTTAGGTTTGGTTTAGGTTAAGGGTTAAGGTCAGTGCTATGTCTTGGTTTAGCTTAAGGGCTAGGGTTAGGGTGAGATCTAGTTTTCAAATTAGTGTTAGGGTTAGAGCTAGTGTTAGGGTATGGTTTAACCTTATTGTTAGGGTTAGTTTTAGAGTTAGGGTTAAATCTAGGTTATGGCTATGGTTAGGGCTAAGGTTTGGGTTATCATAAGGGATAGGATTAGAACTAGGGATAGGGCTAGGATGAAATTTAGAGTTAGTCTCAGGGTTAGGGTTTGGTAGGGTTAGGGTTAGGGCTTTATTAGGGCTAGGATTAGAGCTAGGGTTAGTGTTAAGGCTAAGCCTAGGTTTTGGACTAGTGTTAGGGTTATGGCTATGGTTATGTATGATGTTATAGCTAGGTTTGAAGTAGAGTGAGGGTTAAAATTAGGGTTAGGGTTAGGATTAAGGCTAAGTTTAGTGCTAGTATTAGGGCTAGGGTCTGTGTTAGGGTTAGGGCTTCATTAGTGCTAGGGCTAATGTCAGGTCTAAGATTATGGTTAGAGATAGTTTTATGGTTAAGATTATGGATAAGTACAGTGTAAGGGTTAGGTTAAAATTTAGGTTAAGGTTTAGAGCTAGGAGCATTATTAGGGTAAGGTACAGGTTTCTGGTTTGGATTAGGTTAATGTTTAAGGTTAGGGCTCAAATTAGCATTAGGGATAAATTTAGGATTAGGTTTATGGATATGGTTAAGTTTAGGGTTCAGGTTAGTTTTAGTGTAATGGATAGGTTTAGGGTTAGGAATAGGGTTAGAGTTATCCTAGGGTTAGCATTAGGGTAAAGGTAATGGATAGGATTAGAGCTAGTGTTAGGGCTAGGGTTATGGTTAGGATTAGGACTATGGTTTGGGTTAGGTTTTGGGTTATTGCAAGGGTTAGCGTTAGATTTAAAGTAAGGAGTGGGGCTAGGGTTGCAGTTATTGTTAGTGTTAAAGCTATTGTTAGGGCTCTGATTAGGATAGGCTTTGGGTTATTTGTTAGCACTAGGGTTAGGGCTACAGCTAGTGTAAGAACTAGGTTTACGATTAGGGCTAGTTTTTTGTTTAGGGTTAGGACTAGGTCTAGGGTTAGTGTTTGGTTTAGGTTTTGGGTGATGTTTAGAGCTAGGGTTAGTGTAGGGACAGAGTCAAGGTCAGGCTTAGTTTTAGGGTTAGGGATAGGAATCAAATTAGAGCTAGGTTTAGTGCTATGTGTAGGCTTGGGGTTTGGTTTAGGTTAAAGGTTAGGATTAGGGCTATGGGTCTGTTATGTTTTATGTCTTGGACTAGGTTAGGGCTAGTTTTAGGATTAGCATTAGTGTTACATCTTGTGTTAGTGAGAGATTTAGGCTTAAGTTTAGTGTTACATTTAGAGTTAGGGTTAGATGTATGACTAGGGCTAGGGCCTGGGTTAGGGCTAAGGTTAGGGCAAGTTTTAGGGTTATGGTAAGTGTTGGGGTTAGAACTAGGAATAGGACTAGGGCGAGAGTTAGAGTTTGTCTTAGGGCTAGGGTTAGGTTACGTTTTACGGTAAATTAGGGCTATGATTATGTCTAGGGTTTGTGTTAGGGTTAGGCCTAGTTGTAGTCTTAGGGATAGGGTTAGGTTTAGGGGAAGGGATGGGGTTATAGCTAGTTTTAGGGCTAGGTCGATGGATAGAATAAGGTTAGGGCTAGAATTATATTTTGGGTTAGTAATAATGCTAGGTTTAGGACTGGGATGATGGCTAGGGTTTTTTTTTTTTTTTGGGTTGGGGAGTTACAGCAAGAATTAGGGCTAGGGCTAATGTCAGGTCTCAGGTTACAGTTAGGGATAGATTGAGGGTTAGATTTATGGCTAGGTCTAGTGTAAGGGTTAGGTTTAGGGTAAGGGTCAGGTTGAGAGCTAGGGGTATTATTAGGGTTAGAATCAGGTTTCAAGTTTGGTTGGGGTTAAAAAAAGGGGTTAGGGCTCAAATTACCATTAGGTTTAGGGTTATGGTAATGATAGGGTTAGGTTTAGGGTTCAGGTAGGTGTAGGTTAATTGATAGGATTAGAGTTAGTGAAAGAGTTAGGTTTAGGCCTAGGGTTAGCATTAAGGTAAGGGTTAAGTTTAGGGTAATGGATAGGGTTAGAACTAGGGTTAGGGCTAGTGTTATGGTTAGTATTAGGGCTAGAGTTAGGTTTAGGGTTAGGGTTTGATGCAGGGATAGTGTTAGGTTTAGGTTTAGGGTATGGTTTAGGGTTTGAGCTAGGGTTAGCACTTGGGCGAATGTTAGGTTTAGGGTTAGGTTAAGGTTATTATTATGGTTAGGATCAAGGTTAGTGTTAGGATTCGGGCTAGGGTTATCATTAGTTTTAGGGTATTGGATAGGGTTTGATGTCGGGTTAGGGTTAAGGTTATGATTAGGTTTCGGCTGAAGGTTAATGTTAGTGATAGATGTAGGTTTAGGTTTAGGGTAATAGTTAGGATTTGATCTAGTGTTAGGTCTATGGCAAAGTTTAGGTTTATGGATATGTCTAGGGTTGGAGTTAGGGTACATTTAGGATTTGGGCTAGGGTTATCATCAGGGTTAGGGTTAGGGTTAGGATAATGGGTAGGGTTAGAGCTAGGGTTATGGCTATGGTTAAGGTTAGCATTAGGTTTAGGCCAAGGTTAGTGTTAGGTTTAGATTTAATTTAAGGGTTAGTGATAGAGCTAGGATTTGCCCTAGGATGAGGTTTAGGGTTAGAGTCAGGATTAAGGTTAGGGCTAGGGTTAGTATTAGGGTTAGATTTATGTTTAGGGTAATGAATAAAGTTAGAGGTAGTGTTTGGCCTATGGTTATGGCTAGTTTTAGCATTAATGATATGGCTAGGTCTAGTTTAGGGTTAGGTTTTTGTTTAGGAAAAGGTTTTGAGCTAGAATTTGTGTTAGGGTAAGGGTCAGTGTTCAGGTTAGGGTTAGGTTTATGATTAGGTCCAGCATTAGGACTAGGGTTAGGTCTAGGGGTAGGGTTATTGTTTGTGTTAGGTTAAGGGTTATTGTTAGGGCTAGGGCAAGATTTTTGTTTAGGGCTAGGGCTAGAGTTATCGCTAGATGAAGGATTTGTTGTAGGTCATGATCTAGTGTTAGGTTTAGGTATAGGTATAGTGTTACAGGTTGTGTCAATGTTAGGGTTTGGTTTAGGTTTAGGGTCAGGTTTATACCTATGGTTAGTGTTAGGGTCAGAATAAGGGTCAGGGTTAGGTTTAGGGTTTCGCTTAGGATAGAGCTATATTGAGGGCTAGTTTTAGGACTAATAATAGAGTTAGGGTTTGGGTTAGACTAAGGATTAGGTTTAGGACTCGGGTAGCTTTAGGGTTAGAGTTTGCTTTAGGGTAAGGGATAGGGTTAGCACTAGGGTTAGGGCTAGGCTTAGGGCTAGGCTTAGGGTTAGGGTTAGGGCAAGGTTTAGAGTTAAAGCTATCTTTAGGGCTCGGATTAGGGCTAGGCTTTGTGTTAGCTTTAGATCTACAGCTAATGTAAGAACTAGGATTACAATTAGGGCTAGTTTTAGGGTTATTGTTATGTCTAGGTCTAGTATTAGGTTAGGTTTAGGGTTAGGGATATGTTTAGGGTAATGGATAGGTTAGGGATAGTGAATGTGTTAGGGTTAGGCTGAGGGTTAGCATTAGGGTTAGGGTTCAGGTTAGTGTAATGGATAGGTCTAGAGCTAGGGCTAGGGCTAGGGTTATGATTATAGTTAGGGCTAGGGTTAGGGTTAGAGTAAGAATTAAAGTTAGGATTAGGTTTAGGATAAGAATTAGAGATACATTAGGATTAGAGATAGGGTTAAAGCTAGGGTTTGGCCTCAGATTAGGGCTAGGTTTTGTGTTTCATTAGGGCTACTGTTAGAGATATGGCTAATGTAAGAACTAGGGTTATGATTAGGGCTAATTTTAGGGTTACAGTTAGAGCTAGTCTAGTTTTAGGGTTAGGTTTAAGTTTAGGGTGATGTCTTGAGCTAGGGTTAGTGTTAGGTTCAGAGTCGGGGTCAAGGTTAGTTTTAGGCTAGGGATAGAACTCGAATTAGGGGTAGGCTTAGGGATAGATATAGGGTTAGGATTTGGTTTAGGTTAAGGTTTAATGTTAGTGCTATACTTGGTTATGTTTTGGGACTAAGGCTAAAGTTAAAGGTAGTTTTACCATTAATATAAGTGTTATTGCTAGTGATAGGGTGAGTTTAGACTTAGGGGTACATTTAGAGTTATGGTTAATTCTAGGGTTAGGGCTATGGCTAGGATTAGGGCTAAGGTTAGATCTAGTGTTAGGATTATTGTAAGGAATAGGTTTAGAACTAGGAATAGGGCTAGGTGGGGGTTAGATTTAGTCTTAAGGCTAGGATTAGGGTTATTGTTAGGACTAAACTAGACCTAGAAATAGGTCTAGGATTAGTGTTAGGGTTAGGCCTAATGCTATGGCTATGTTTATGGTAGGTTTAGGGGATGAGATGGGGTTATAAGTAGGTTTAGGTCTAGCCCTAATCCTATCCCTAACTTTAACATTAACCCTAATTTTAAATGTAACCATTGCCCAAACCCTAGCTCTAACTTTATCCATTACCCTAACCCTAACCCTAATGCTAAACATAGCCCTATCCTTAACCTTTACCCTAGCCTGCTCTAACCCTAAACCTCACACTAGCCCAAAACCTAGCTCAACCCTAACACTTACTCTAAACCTAACCCTAACCCTAGGCCTAACACTAACCCTAACTCTAACTCTAGCCCTAATCCTAACCATAAGCCTAGACCCAATCCTAGCTGTAATCCTATCCATTACACTAAACATAAGCCTAACCCAAATGCTAACAATAGGACTAAACCTAACCGTATAGCTATCCCTAACCCTATTCAAAACACTAACCCTAACCTAAACCTAAAATCGAACCCAATCCAAAACCTAATGCTAATTCGAGCCTTAAACCTAAACGTTATCTGAAACCAATCCCTAATCCTGACCCTGACGCAAATAATACACCTAGCTCTTAACCAGGCCTTTACCCTAATCCTAACCATTACATTAGACCTAGCCATGATCTAACTCTAAAACTATACTTAACTATAATGCTAGACCTGACATGAGCCCTAGCCCTAATCCTAGCCCTAGTCCTAATACAAACCCTCATCCTAGCCCTAAACCTAGCCTTAATCCTAAACTGTACCCTAAACCTAGCCCTAACCTTAATTATAACCCTCACCCTAGCCCTAAATCTAGCTATAACACCACCCCTCCCCATGAACCTCACCCTAACACTAACCCTAGCCCTAACCATGGGCCTAATCCTAAAACTAACTCTAGCATTAATCATAGCCATAATTTAGCCCCAACGCTAAACCTAACACTAACACTAGCCCTAAGACTAACTCTAACTCTCACCCTAGCCCTATTTCTAGTTGTAACCCTTTCTTTTATCCTAACCCTAACACTAGACCTAACCTTAACCCTAAAACTAGTCCTAGCCCTAAACCTAGATCTAACCATAACAATAAATCTAAGTCTAAACCTCACCCTAACACTAGCCCTAACATTATCACTAATCATAAATCTAGCCCTAACCCTAGCCCTAGATCTAAAACAAAACTGAGCCATAACCCTAACCTTAACTCTCATCTAACTGTAACCCTAGACCTGACATTAGCTCTATCCCTAATTCTTACCCTAAGCCTAACACAGACACTAACCCTACACCTAGCCTTAACCCTAGCCCTAATTCGAGTCCTATCTCTAAGCCTAAAGTAACACTGACCCTGAATCTGACCCTAACACTACAACACTACTCCTATATCTAATCATCACTCTAAACCTAAACCTGACCCTTATACTAGACCTAGACCTAATGCTAATTCTAAAACTAGCCCTAATCATAATGCTAGTTCCTACATTAACCATAGTCCTATCCTAGCCCTAACCTAACCAAAACCTAGCCCTAATATGAGCCATAAACATAGCTTTAAACCTAACCATAACCCTAATTTTAGCTCTAACACATAACATAAACCTAACCCTAACACTAAACGTTGTCCTAATCAAAGCCAAACCAAAAATATAGCCCTAAACCTAACCGTATTCTTAACTCTAACCCTAGCTCTAACCTTATCCATTACCCTACCATAACTCTAACTGAATTCTAACACTAGGCCTAACCTGAACCATAGCCCTAACCATAGCCCTAATTTTATCAATTACCCTAACCATATCCCTAGGCCTAACCCTAATCCTATCCCTAACCCTATCCCTATCATTAACTAAACCTAACCTGAACCCTAAACCTAACCATATCCATTACCCTAACCCTAACCCTAATTCTAATTTGAGCCTTAACCCTAAACCTAAATCTAAATATACCCTAATTCTGACTCTGACACTAATAATACACTTAGCCTTAAACCTGACCCCAATCCTCAACCTACCCCTTACAATAGACCTGGCCATAAACCTAACCCTAAAACTATCCCTGATCATAACCCTAGACCTGTCATTAGCCCTATCCCTAATCCTAGCCCTACCCCTAGCAAAAACCCTAGCCCTAATCCTAGCCCTAAGCCTAGCCTTAATTCTTTTTATTTCTTTTTTTATTGGTTGTTCAAAACATTACAAAGCTCTTAACATATCATACTTCATACATTAGATTCAAGAGGGTTATGAACTCCCATTTTTACCCCAAATACAGATTGCAGAATCACTTCGGTTATACATCCACATTTTTACATAATGCCATATTAGTAACTGTTGTATTCTGCTACCTTTCCTATCCTCTACTATCCCCCCCTCCCCTCCCCTCCCATCTTCTCTCTCTACCCCATCTACTGTTATTCATTTCTCTCCTTGTTTTTTCCCATTCCCCTCACAACCTCTTATATGTAATTTTGTGTAACAATGAGGGTCTCCTTCCATTTCCATGCAATTTCCCTTCTCTCTCCCTTTCCCTCCCACCTCATGTCTCTGTTTTTTTTTTTTTTTAATTTTTTAATGTTGGCTGTTCAAAACATTACACAGTTCTTGATATATCATATTTCACAATTTGATTCAAGTGGGTTATGAGCTCCCATTTTTACCCCATATACAGATTGCAGAATCACATCAGTTACACATCCATTGATTTACATATTGCCATACTCGTGTCTGTTGTGTTCTGCTGCCTTTCCTATCCTCTACTATCCCCCCTCCCCTCCCCTCCCCTCCCCTCTTCTCTCTCTGCCCCCTCTACTGACATTCATTTGTCCCCCTTGTATTATTTTTCCCCTTCCCCTCACTTCCTCTTGTATGTACTTTTGTATAACTCTGAGGGTCTCCTTCCATTTCCATGCATTTTCCCTTCTCTCTCCCTTTCCCTCCCACCTCTCATCCCTGTTTAATGTTAATCTTCTTCTCATGCTCTTCGACCCTACTCTGTTCTTAGTTACTCTCCTTATATCAAAGAAGACATTTGGCATTTGTTTTTAGGGATTGGCTAGCTTCACTTAGCATAATCTGCTCTAATGCCATCCATTTCCCTGTAAATTCTATGATTTTGTCATTTTTTAATGCAGAGTAATACTCCATTGTGTATAAATGCCACATTTTTTTTATCCATTCATCCATTGAAGGGCATTTGGTTGGTTCCACAGTCTAGCTATTGTGAATTGTGCTGCTATGAACATCGATGTAGCAGTGTCCCTGTAGCATGCTCTTTTTAGGTCTTTAGGGAATAGACCGAGAAGGGGAATAGCTGGGTCAAATGGTGGCTCCATTCCCAGCTTTCCAAGAAATCTCCATACTGCTTTCCAAATTGGCTGCACCAATTTGCAGTCCCACCAGCAATGTACAAGTGTACCCTTTTCCCCACATCCTCGCCAGCACTTGTTGTTGTTTGACTTCATAATGGCTGCCAATCTAACTGGAGTGAGATGGTATCTTAGGGTGGTTTTGATTTGCATTTCTCTGACTGCTAGAGATGGTGAGCATTTTTTCATGTACTTGTTGATTGATTGTATGTCCTCGTCTGAGAAGTGTCTGTTCAGGTCCTTGGCCCATTTGTTGATTGGGTTGTTTGTTCTCTTATTGTCTAATTTTTTGAGTTCTTTGTATACTCTGGATATTAGGGCTCTATCTGAAGTGTGAGGAGTAAAGATTTGTTCCGAGGATGTAGGCTCTCTATTTACCTCTCTTATTGTTTCTTTTGCTGAGAAAAAACTTTTTAGTTTGAGTAAGTCCCATTTGTTGATTCTAGTTATTAACTTTTGTGCTATGGGTGTCCTATTGAGGAATTTGGAGCCCGACCCCACAGTGTGTAGATCGTAGCCAACATTTTCTTCTATCAGACAGCGTGTCTCTGATTTGATATCAAGCTCCTTGATCCATTTTGAATTAACTTTTGTGCATGGCGAGAGAAAGGGATTCAGTTTCATTTTGTTGCATATGGATTTCCAGTTTTCCCAGCACCATTTGTTGAAGATGCTATCCTTCCTCCATTGCATGCTTTTAGCCCCTTTATCAAATATCAGGTAGTTGTAGTTTTGTGGATTGGTTTCTGTGTCCTCTATTCTGTACCATTGGTCCACCCGCCTGTTTTGGTACCAGTACCATGCTGTTTTTGTTACTATTGCTCTGTAGTATAGTTTGAAGTCTGGTATCGCTATACCGCCTGATTCACACTTCCTGCTTAGCATTGTTTTTGCTATTCTGGGTCTTTTATTTTTCCATATGAATTTCATGATTGCTTTCTCTATTTCTACATGAAATGCCGTTGGGATTTTGATTGGCATTGCATTAAACCTATAGAGAACTTTTGGTAATATCGCCATTTTGATGATGTTAGTTCTGCCTATCCATGAACAGGGTATATTTTTCCATCTTCTAAGATCTTCTTCTATTTCTCTCTTTAGGGTTCTGTAGTTTTCATTGTATAAGTCTTTCACCTCTTTTGTTAGGTTGATTCCCAAGTATTTTATTTTTTTTTGAAGATATTGTGAATGGAGTGGTTGTCCTCATTTCCATTTCAGAGGATTTGTCGCTGATATACAGGAATGCCTTAGATTTATGCGTGTTAATTTTATATCCTGCCACTTTGCTGAATTCATTTATTAGCTCTAATAGTTTCTTTGTAGACCCTTTTGGGTCTGCTAGGTATAGAATCATGTCATCTGCAAATAGTGATAATTTAAGTTCTTCTTTTCCTATTTTGATGCCTTTAATTTCTTTTGTCTGTCTAATTGCTCTGGCCAGTGTTTCGAGAACTATGTTGAACAGAAGTGGTGAGAGAGGGCATCCCTGTCTTGTTCCAGATTTTAGAGGGAATGCCTTCCATTTTTCTCCATTCAGAATGATGCTAGCCTGAGGCTTAGCATAGATTGCTTTTACAATATTGAGGTATGTTCCTGTTATCCCTAGTTATTCTAGAGTTTTGAACATAAAGGGATGCTGTACTTTGTCGAATGCTTTTTCCGCATCTATCGAGATGATCATATGGTTCTTATTTTTAAGTCTATTGATGTGGTGAATAACATTTATTGATTTCCGTTTATTGAACCAGCCTTGCATCCCAGGGATGAATCCTACTTGATCATGGTGCACAATTTTTTTGATATGTTTTTGTATCCGAGTGGCCAGAATTTTATTGAGGATTTTTGCATCTAGGTTCATTAGAGATATTGGTCTGTAGTTTTCTTTCTTTGAAGTGTCTTTGTCTGGTTTAGGTATCAGGGTGATGTTGGCCTCGTAGAATGAATTTGGAAGTTCTCCCTCTTTTTCTATTTCCCGAAGTAGCTTGAAAAGTATTGGTATTAGTTCCTCTTTAAAGGTTTTGTAAAACTCTGCTGTATACCCATCCGGTCCTGGGCTTTTCTTAGTTGGTAGTCTTTTGATGGTTTCTTCTATTTCCTCAATTGATATTGGTCTGTTTAGGTTGTCTATATCCTCCTGACTCAATCTGGGCAGATCATATGACTTAAGAAATTTATCAATGTCTTCACTATCTTCTATTTTATTGGAGTATAATGATTCCAAATAATTTCTGATTATCTTCTGTATTTCTGAAGTGTCTGTTGTGATATTGCCTTTTTCATCCCGTATGCTAGTATTTTGAGTTCTCTCTCTTCTTCTCTTCGCTAGCATGGCTAAGGGTCTGTCAATTTTGTTTATTTTTTCAAAGAACCAACTTTTAGTTTTGTCAATTTTTTCAATTGTTTCTTTTGTTTCGATTTCATTAATTTCAGCTCTGATTTTAATTATTTCTTGCCTTCTACTTCTTTTGCTGTTGTTTTGCTCTTCTTTTTCTAGGATTTTGAGATGAAGTATGAGATCATTTATTTGTTGGTTTTTTCTTTTTTTAAGGAATGAACTCCAAGCAATGAATTTTCCTCTTAGAACTGCTTTCAATGTGTCCCATAGATTCCGATATGTTGTGTCTGTGTTTTCATTAATCTCTAAGAATTTTTTAATTTCCTCCTTGATGTCTTCTATAACCCATTGATCATTCAGTAACCTATTTTTAATTCTCCAAGTGATGTATTATTTTTCCTTCCTTCTTTTATCGTTGATTTTCAGTTCCATTCCATTATGATCAGATAGGATGCATGGTATTATCTCTACTCCTTTATATTGTCTAAGAGTTTCCCTGTGACATAATATATGATCTATTTTTGAGAAGGATCCATGTGCTGCTGAGAAAAAAGTGTAACTGCTTGATGTTGGGTGGTATATTCTATATATGTCAATTAAGTCTAGGTTATTAATTGTGTTATTGAGTTCTATAGTTTCCTTATTCAACTTTTGCTTGGAAGATCTGTCCAGTGGCGATAGAGGTGTGTTGAAGTCTCCCATGATTATTGTATGGTGGTCTATTAGACTCTTGAACTTGAGAAGAGTTTGTTTGATGAACATAGCTGCACCATTGTTTGGGGCATATATATTTATGATTGTTATGTCTTGTTGGTGTATGATTCCCTTGAGCAGTATGTAGTGTCCCTCTCTATCCCTTTTGGTTAACTTTGGCTTGAAATCTATTTTATTTGAAATGAGTATGGACACTCCTGCTTGTTTCTGAAGTCCATATGAGTGATATGATTTTTCCCAACCTTTCACCTTCAGCCTATGTATGTATTTTCCTATCAAATGCGTCTCCTGTAGGCAGCATATTGTTGGGTCTTGTTTTGTGATCCATTTTACTAGCCTGTGTCTCTTGATTAATGAGTTTAAGCCATTAATATTTAGGGTTATTATTGAGATATGGGTTGTTCTTCCAGCCATATTTGTTTATTTATGTTACTAAACATGGTTTGTTTTCCTCTTTGATTATTTTCCCCCCTTTAGTGTCCTACCTCCCACTGTTGGTTTTCATTGTTATTTTCCATTTCCTCTTCCTGTAATGTTTTGCCAAGGATGTTTTGAAGGGATGGTTTTCTAGCTGCAAATTCTTTTAACTTTTGTTTATCGTGGAAGGTTTTCATTTCATCTTCCATCCTGAAGCTTAATTTCGCTGGAAACACAATTCTTGGTTGGAACCCATTTTCTTTCAGTGTTTGAAATATGTTATTCCAGGATCTTCTAGCTTTCAGAGTCTGTGTTGAAAGATCAGCTGTTATCCTGATTGGCTTACCCCTAAATGTGATCTGCTTCCTTTCTCTTGTAGCTTTTAAAATTCTCTCCTTATTCTGTATGTTGGGCATCTTCATTATAATGTGTCTAGGTGTGGGTCTCTTATGATTTTGCACATTCGGCATCCTGTAGGCTTCTAGGATTTGGGATTCTGTCTCATTCTTCAAGTCTGGGAAGTTTTCTCATATTATTTCATTGAATAGATTGCTCATTCCTTTGGTTTGAAACTCTGTCCCTTCCTGTATCCCAATGACTCTTAAATTTGGTCTCTTGATGTTATCCCATATTTCTTGGATGTTCTGCTCATGGTTTCTTAACAGTCTTGCTGAGCTGTCTATGTTCTTTTCAAGTTGAAATACTTTATCTTCCTTGTCTGATGTTCTGTCTTCTAAGTGTTCTACTCTGCTGGTAGTATTCTCAATTGAGTTTTTAAGTTGGTTTATTGCTTCCTGCATTTCTAGGATTTCTGTTTGTTTGTTTTTTATAACCTCTATCTCCCTGTATAGTTGATCTTTTGCTTCTTGGATTTGTTTATGTAATTCATTGTTGAAGTGATCTTTCATTGTCTGATTTTGCTGTCTGATGTCTTCCTTGAGACTCCAGATCATCTGAAGCATGTATATCCTGAATTCTTTATCTGACATTCCATCTGCTGCAGCTATTACCTCTTCTAACGTTGAGTTGACCTGCATTGCTTGTGGTCCTTTCTTTCCTTGTCTCTTCATACTGTTCGCGTTCCTTTCTTCTTGGTGAAACTGTTGTGCTATTGAATTTTCCCCCTATATAGTTATATTGGTCTTTTATAGTTGCAAAGTCTCCCTCGCAGGCGCGGGCGGCGGCTCTTCCCCTCCTCCAATTGGGGCAATATGCCTACCACGCCGGCAGGCCGCTGGGCCTGCTCTGCCGGTCGGTAGCAGGTCCGCCGACCTTGCAGGTGCGGGCGGCAGCTCTGTCCCTCTGCGGGCCGCTAGGCTTGTTCTGTCGGTGGTCGCAATTCTGCCTACTTTGCAGGCGCAGGCAGCGGCACTGCCCCTCTGCAGGCCTCTGGGGCTGTTCTGCCAGTGGGTCGCAGGTCCGCCTACCTTGCTGGCGTGGGGGGGGGCGGCTCTACCCTTCCTCACGCCACTGGGCCTGTTCTGTCTCTCGGTTGCAGGTCTGGCCTGTTCTGATGGTGGTCACAGTTCCGTCTACCTTGCAGGCGCGGGGGGGAGGGGGCGGCTCTGCCTCTCAGCAGGCCGCTGCTCCTCTTCTTCCGGTGGGTCGCAGGCCCGCCTACCTTGCAGGAGTGATTGGAAGTTCTGTCCCGCTGCGGGCCACTGGGCCTTTTCTGTTGGTGGTCACAGTTCCACCTACCTGGCAGGCGTGGGGGGTGGGGGGCGGCTTTGCCCCTCAGCAGGCCGCTGGGCCTGCTCTGTGGGTGGTCACAGTTCCCTCTACTTTGCCGTCGCAGGGGGAGGGGGTGGCTCAGCCTCTCAGCAGGCCGCTGTTCCTCTTCTGCCGGTGGGTCGCAGGCCCGCCTACCTTGCAGGAGTTATTGGAAGCTCTGTCCCGCCGCGGGCCACTGGGCCTTTTCTGTCGGTGGTCACAGTTCCGCCTACCTGGCAGGCGCGGGGGGTGGGGGGCGGCTCTGCCCCTCAGCAGGCCGCTGCTCCTCTTCTTCCAGTGGGTCGCAGACCCGCCTACCTTGCAGGAGTGATTGGAAGTTCTGTCCCACCGCGGGCCACTGGGCCTTTTCTGTTGGTGATCACAGTTCCACCTACCTGGCAGGCGCGGGGGGTGGGGGGCGGCTCTGCCCCTCAGCAGGCCGCTGGGCCTGCTCTGTGCGTGGTCACATTTCCCTCTACCTTGCCGGTGCAGAGGGAGCGGGCGGCTCTACCTCTCAGCAGGCCGCTGCTCCTCTTCTGCCGGTGGGTCCCAGGCCCGCCTACCTTGCAGGAGTGATTGGAAGCTCTGTCCTGCCGCGGGCCACTGGGCCTTTTCTGTCGGTGGTCACAGTTCCACCTACCTGGCAGGCGCGGGGTGTTGGGGGCAGCTCTGCCCCTCAGCAGGCCGCTGGGCCTGCTCTGTGGGTGGTCACAGTTCCCTCTACTTTGCCGGCGCAGGGGGAGGGGGCGGCTTAGCCTCTCAGCAGGCCGCTGCTCCTCTTCTGCCGGTGGGTCGCAGGCCCGCCTACCTTGCAGGAGTGATTGGAAGCTCTGTCCCGCCGTGGGCCACTGGGTCTTTTCTGTCGGTGGTCACACTTCCACCTACCTGGCAGGCGCTGGGGGTGGGGGGGCGGCTCTGCCCCTCAGCAGGCCGCTGGGCCTGCTCTGTGGGTGGTCACAGTTCCCTCTACTTTCTCATGTCTCTGTTTAATGTTAATCTTTCCTCCTGCTCTTCCTCCCTGCCCTGTTCTTAGTTGCTCTCATTATATCAAAGAAGACATTTGGCATTTGTTTTTTAGGGATTGGCTAGCTTCACTTAGCATAATCTGCTCTAATGCCATCCATTTCCCTGCAAATTCCATGATGTTGTCATTTTTTAGTGCAGAGTAATATTCCACTGTGTATAAATGCCACATTTTTTTATCCATTCATCTATTGAAGGGCATCTGGGTTGGTTCCACAGTCTAGCTATTGTGAATTGTGCTGCTATGAACATCGATGTGGCAGTATCCCTGTAGTACACTCTTTTAAGGTCTTCAGGGAATAGTCCGAGAAGGGCAATAGCTGGGTCAAATGGTGGTTCCATTCCCAGCTTTCCCAGGAATCTCCATACTGCTTTCCAACTTGGCTGCACCAATTTGCAGTCCCACCAGCAATGTACAAGAGTACCCTTTTCCCCACATCCTCACCTGGAAATCAATGATAAAAGAAAGAAGGAAAAATCCTACATCACATGGAAAAATAACAATATGTTACTGAATGATCAATGGGTTACAGAAGACATAAAGGAGGAAATCAAAAATTCTTAGAGATAAATGAAATACAGACACAACATATCGGAATCTATGGGACACAATGAAAGCAGTTTTAAGAGGGAAATTCATAGCCTGGAGGTCATTCCTCAAAAAGAAAAAAACAACAACAAATAAATGAGCTCACACTTCATCTCAAAGCCCTAGAAAAGGAAGAGCAAAACAACAGCAAATGTAGCAGAAGGCAAGAAATAATTAAAATCAGAGCAGAAATCAATTATATTGAAACAAAAGAAACTATTGAAAAAATTGACAAAACTAAAAGTTGGTTCTTAGAAAAAATAAATAAGATTGACATACCCTTAGCCATGCTAACGAACAGAAGAGGAGAGAGAACTCAAATTACTAACATATGGGATGAAAAAGGCAATATCACAACAAATGCTACAGAAATACAGAAGAAAATTTGAAATTATTTTGAAAACCTATATTCCAATAAAATACAAGATAGTGAAGACATCGATAAATTTCTTAAGTCATGTGATTTGCTCACCCTAGCCCTAAACCTGGATCTAACCCTAAATTTGAGCTTAAACCTCACCCTAACACTTGCCCTAACCCTAATGCTAATTGGAACACTATCCCTAATCCTACCGTAGCCCTAAAACAAAATCGAGACATAACCATAACCATAACCCTTAACCTAAACCAAACCCTACACCTAAATCTAGCCAACCCTAAATCTAGCCCTAATTTGACTCCTAACCCTAACCTTAGAAATAACCCTGACTCTGACTCCGACCCTAACACTAACCCTATCTCTAAACATCACCCTAATGCTCACATCTAATACTAGCTCTAATCAGAAATCTAGTTCTTACATTAGCTGTAGCCCTAATGCAAACACAAATCCTATCCCTAATTCGAGCCCTAACCCAAGGTTTAACCCTAACCCTAACCACAATCCTAGCCCTAAACCTAACCCTACCTCTAACCCTATTTCTTTCCCTAGCCAAAGCCTCACCCTAATGCTGCCCTTGTCCTAACTCTAATCCTTAGCCTACCCCAAACTCTAATTCTATTACTAGTCCTAATCCTAGCCCTCATTCTAGCTCTAAATCTAACCCAAACCCTAACCCTAACCCTGACACTTATTCTTACTCTAACACTAACCCTAGGTCTAAACCTGACCCTAAACCTAAACCGAACTCTAATAGTACCCCTACTGGTAAAACTATACCTAAACCCAACCCTAACACTAGCACTAGACCAAACCTAATCCTAAATAGAGTCATAAATCTAGCCCAAGCCCTAGCCCTAAACAAAAACCTAGCACTAGCCCTAAGAAAAACCCTTAACCTAATGCAAAGACTAACCCTATTCCTAGACCCAACACGAGTACTAATTTTGGCCCTAACCCTAAACCTAATCTAACCCAAAAAATGACCCTAACCCTAACACAAACTCTGGATCTAAACCTTATCCTAACCCTAAACCTAACCCTAAACTAGACTTATCCATAACCCTTACCCTAAAACTAGCCATAACCATAACCCTGGTTCTTACATTACCAGTAGCCCTAATGCTAGCCATAAACCTCACACAAAACCTAGCCATTATCCTAGCCCTAAACCTAGTACTAACCATAACCCTAGACCTAACCAAAACTCTAACACTCTCCATAGCCCTAACCCTAGCTAAAATGCTAACACTTATCCTAAACCTAAACCTAACACTAACCCTAGGCCTAACCCTAAACCTAGCCCTTATCCTAACCTTAACCCTAGCCCATATCTTAGCTCTAACCCTATCCATTACCCTAAAGATAAGCCTAACATAAATGCTAACCCTAGGCCTAATGCTAACCCTATCCCTAACACTAAACTTTTCCATTACTCTAAACCTAAACTGAACCCTAAACCTAACCCTATTCATTACCTGACCCTAACGTAACACTAAAACTAATTCAACCCTTAACCTAAACCTTAACCTAAACAAAACCCTACCCAGACCCTGAACCTAATAAAACACCTAGCTCTAAATCTGACCCTTATTCTAAACCTAACCCTTACACTAGACCTTGTCCCAACCTAACCCTAAAACTAACCCTAACCATAAACCTAGACCTGACATTAATCCTAGCCCTAATACTAGCCCTAAACCTAACACAAACCCTAGCCCTCATCCTTGACCTAAACCTAGCCTTAATCCCAACCTAAAACCTAACCCTAGCCATATCCCTAATTTAACCTTCGCCCTATCCCTGAATCTAGATATAACCCCATCCTTTCCCCTAACTCTAACCTAACCCTTACTCTAACACTAGACCTAACTCTATCTCTAACCATAGGCCTAAACCTAACACTAACCCTAGCACTAATCCTAGCCCTAATTTAGACCTAACTCTATCCCTACCACTAACCCTATGTCTAAGACTAACTAATTCTCTCCCTTGCTCTATTTCTAGTTCTAACCCTATCAGTTAACATAACCCTAACACAAGCCCTAACCTTAGCCCTAATCCTAGCCCTATACGTATCCTTAGATCTAACCATAACTCTAAATCTAACACTAAACCTAAGCCCAAACCTCACCATACTACTAGACCTAACACTATCACTAATCCTAAAACTAGCCCTGACTCTAGCCTTAGCCCTAAAACAAAACAGGGCCTCTGCCCTTACCCTAAACCTTAACCTAAAACAAACCCTAACTCTCCACCTAGCCATAAACTCCTTGCTCTAATTCAAGTCCTAGGCCTAAAACTAACCCTGACCCTGACTTATATCCTAACACTAAATCTAGCTCTAAATATCACACTAACCCTAAAGATAATGCTAACACTAGGACTGGACCAAAAACTAACCCTAATTTTAACCCTAGTTCTTACATTAGCCATAGCCATAATCCTAGGCCTAAACCTAACAGAAAAACTAGCCCTAATCTGAGTCCTAAACCTAGATGTAATCCTAACCCTAAACCTACCCTAGCCCTAACCCTAGCTCTAACTCTATCACTTACCCTAAGCCAAACCCTATCTGAATGCTAAACTTAGTCTTAATCTTAATCCTTATCCTAACCCAAATCCTAACCCTATTACTAGTCCTAACCCTAGCCCTCATTCTAGCTGTAACCCTAACCCAAATCCTAACCCTAACACAAACTCTCAGTATAAACCTGACCCTAACCCTAAACTGTAGCCTAAAACTAGCCCTACCAGTAAACTTATACCTAAACTTAACCCTAACACTAGCCCTAGATCTAAACCTAATCTTAAATCTAGCCATAACTACAGACCTAGATCTAAACAAACAAACAAACAAAAAATTTAGCCCTACCCCTAACCATAAACTTTTACCTAAATCAAACACTGACACTACCCCTAAACCTATCCCTAGTCTAATTCTGGTTTCACCCTAATCCTAACACTTAACTGAAACTGCCCCTACATAAACACTATGCTAGCTCTAAAACTGACCCTAATCCCAAAACCTAAACCTAACACTAGACCTAGCCATAACCCTAACACTAAAACAGCCCTAATCAGAACCCTAGATCTTACATTACCCATATCCCTAACCCTGGGCCTAAACCTAACACAAATCCTAGCCCCAAACCTAGGCCTAAACCTACCCTAAGCATAACTACATCCCTAAATGTAGCCCTGACCATAACCATCACCTTACTCCTAACCCTAGCTCAAAGCCTAACGCTTAGCCTAAACCTAATCTTAGACTTATCCCTAATCCTAAACCTAACCCTAGCCCTAATTCTACATTAAACCTAGCACTAACCGTAGCTCTAACCCTAGCCATTACCTTAACCCTATCTCTAACCCTAATGATAAACCTACCATAAACCTAACCCCATTCCTAACCATAATCATAAACATAACCCTAGACCTAACCCTAAACCTAACACTTGTCATAGACTTAACCTAACTAAAACCCTAACTTTTACCCTAAACCCAACACTAAATCTAGGCCTAAACCTAAAGTTAACCCTAAACCTAACCTTAACCCTAACCATAACATTACATCTAACCAACCCTAAACCTATCTCTAAACCTAACCCTAACCCTAATAAAACCATAGCCCTAACTCTAACCCTAACCCTAACCATAACCATAACCATAGACCTAACATTAAACCTAACACTCACCTGAGACTTAGCCCTAGCTTAAACCCTAAACCTTACCTTAACCCTAACCCTACATCTAGCCCTAACCCTAGACCTAATTCCATTCCTAACTCTAATCCTAAACCTAACCATGAACCTGACTCATTTCCTAACACTAACCCTAGCTCTAAACATCAAGCTAAACATAAACCTAAAGCTAACACTAGACCTAGTCCTAAATCTAACCCTAAAACTAATCCTAATTGTAACCTTAGTTCTTACATTAGCCATAAATCTAACACTAGCCCTAACCCTAATACAAAACTAGCCCTAATCTGAGCCCTAACACAAGCTTTATCCCTAAACCTAACCCTAAACTTAGCCCTAAACCTAGTCCTAATCCTAGCTCTATTCCTATCACTTATGCAAAGCCAAGCCCTTACCCTAATGCTAACCCTACTCCTAACCCTAATCCTTAGCCTAATCCAAACCTTAACCCTATTCCTAGTCCTAACCCTAGCTCTCACTCTAACTCTAACCATAACCCAAACCCTAACCCTAAACTTGACCCTTATCCTGACCCTAACATTAATTGTAGGTCTACACCTGAACCTAACCCTAAACTGAACCCTAACACTAGTCCTACCTTTAACCTTATACCTAAAACTTACCCTAACACCAGCCCTAGACCTAAACCGAATTGTAAATCTAGCCATAACTCTAGCCCTAGACCTACAGAAAAATCTAGACCTAGCCTTAACAATAACCCTTAACCTAACACAAACACTAACCCTACCCCTAGACCTAAACCTAGTCCTAATTCTGGCTTTAACACTAACCATTACCTTAACCCGAACACTGTCCCTGACACTAACACTAACCTTAGCTCTAACATCACCCTAACCCTAAACCTAACCCTAAAATTACACTTAGTCCTAACATTAACTGTAAAACTAGCCCTAATCATAACACTAGTACTTACATTAGCCATAGTCCTAACCTATTGCAAAACCTAGCGTAACCAAGCCCTACCCTAGCTTTAACCCTAAAGCTAAACCTAACCATAACCTTAGCTCTAACCCTAACCCTAAGCCTAACCCTAGACATAATCCTAACCATAACTCTAGCCCTAAGCTTAGCTCTAACCCTGTCCATTATCCCAATGATAACCCTAAACCATATGCTCACCCTAGGCCGAACCCTATTCCAATCTCTAGCCTTAACCCTATCCATTAACCTACACCTAATCCGAACCTTAAACCTAACCGTATCATTACCATATCCCTAACCCTAATGCTAATTCGAACCCTAACCCTAAACCTTAAACCTAATCCAAACCCTAACACTGACACAGACCCTAATAATACCCATAGATCTAAACCTGACCCTAAAAAGAAATCTAAACCTTACAATAGACCTGGCCTTAAACCTAACCCTAAAACTATCCCTTACTGTACCCTAGCCCTGACATTAACCCTAGCTTTAATCCTAGACCGTTCCCTAACACAAATCTGAGCCCACATCCTAGCCATAAATCTTGCCTTAATCATAACCCTAACCCTAAATCTAAATTTAAACCTAATCCTCATCCTAGTCCTAAAACTAGCTATAACCCCATCCCTTACACTAAACCTAACCCTAACCCTAAACCTAAAACTAAACCTAGCCCTAACCCTAGGCCTAACCCTAACACTAACCCTAGCCCTAATCCCAGCACCAATTTAGCCCTATCCCTAGCACTAAACCTAACCCTAGCCCTAAGACTAACTCTAACTGTCACCCTAGCCCTATAGACAGTTCTAACCCTATCCCTTACCATCACCCTAAACCTTGACCTAAACTAAGCCCTCACCCAAGCCCTATCCTTAGCCCTAGCTCAAACTCTAGATCTAAACCTAACTGTAAATCTAACCCTAACCAAAGACTAAATCTAACCACAAATCTAGGCCTACTCCAAACCCTAAGCCTTAACCTAACCCTAAACCTCACAGTAATACTAGTCCAAACCCTAACACTAATCCTAAAACTAGCCTTATCCTTAACCCTAGCCCTAACCCTAACCCTAACCCTTAACCTAAACAAAACCTAGCCCTAACCCTATCTTAATTCTAGTCCTAACTCTAACCTGAAAACTAAACCTGAGCCTAACACTAACTCTAGCTCTAACCTTAGGTCAATGTAACCATAAACCTAACCCTAACACTAGACCTAGCCATAACCCTAACCCTATACTTAGCACTAATCATGACCCTACTTCATACATTAGCCATAGCCTTAACCCTAGCACTAACCTAACCTCAAACCTAGCCTTAATCCGAGTGCTAAAGTTAGCTTTAACCCTAAATTTAAACCTAACCCTAACCCAAACACTAGCCCTAATCCTATACATAACCCTAGACCTAACCTTAGGTCTAACCCTATGCATTACCCTAATGATAACCCTAACCCTTATGCTAAACCTAGGCCTAAACCTAACCCTATCCATTACACTCAACCAAACCTGAACCCTAAACCTAACCCTGTCATTACCTTAAATCTACATCTAACATTAATTCAAGCCCTACCCCTAAACCCTTACTTAACCCAAACCCTAACCCTGACTCTGACCCTAAAAATAACCCTAGATCTAAGTCTGACCTTTACCAAAAACCTAACCATTACTTTGGACCAAGCCATAAACCTAACATTAAATCTATCCCTAACTGTAACCTAGACCTAACGTTAGCCCTAACCCTAATACTATCCCTAAACATAACACAAACCTAGTCCTCATTCTAGCCCTAAACTTAGCCTTAATGATAACCCTAACCCTAATCCTTTCCCTAACTCTAATACTAACCCTCGCCCTAGCCCTAAACCTAGCTATAACCATATCTCTTACCCTAAACAAAACTCTAATTCTAACCCTAACCCTAGTCATAAACTCTGCCTTATCCTTAGCCCTAGCACTAACCCTAGATGGAAACCTAACTCTAAATCTAGCACTAACTCGATCCCTAAGCCTAAACATAAAACTAGCCCTAATCCTAATGCAAATCCTAAAACAAGCCCTAACCCTAGGCCTAATTCGAGTTGTAAACCGAACTCTAAAACTAAACCTGAACCGGACATTGACCCTAACACTACTAGCTCTAAACATCACCCTAACCCTAAACCTAATCCTAACACTAACCCTAGCCCTAAAACTAGCCCTAATCATTATTCTAGTACTTACATTAGTTATAACCATAATCCTAGTCCTAACTTAACCCAAAACCTAGCCCTAATCTGAGCCCTAACCCTAGCTTTAACCCTAACCCTAACCCTAGCCCTAATTGTGACCATAACCCAAGCCCTAAACTGGTCTCTAACTCTATCCATTACCATAACCCTAACTCTAACACTAATGCTAACCCTAGGCACAAACCTAAACCTATCCCTAATCCTAACTCTATCCATTGCCCTAAACCTAACCTGAACCCTAAACCTAACCCTATCATTATCCTAACCCTAACCCTAACACTAAATTGAGCCCTAACTTTAAACCTTAACTTATCCCAAACCCTAAATCAGACTTTGAACCTAATAATACCCTATATCTAAACTTGACCATAACACTAAACCTAACCCTTACCCTAGATGAATCCAAAATCCTAATCCTATAACTACCTTTAACCATAATTCTGGACCTGAAATTAGCCCTAGACCTAATCCTAGCCCTAACCCTAAAACAAATGCTAGCCCTCATCCTAGTCCTAAACCTAGCCTTAATCATGACCCTAACCCTAACCCTACACCTAACCCTAATTCTAATGCTCACCCTACCTTCTAAACCTAGCTATAATGCTATCCTTTACCCTAAACATAACACTAACTCTAACCCTAAGCCTAGGCTTAAGCTAAATACTAAATCTAGCCCTAATTTAGCCCTATCTCTAACCCTAACAATAACGCTGACTCTAAAATGATCTCTAACTCTACACTAGACCTAGCCTTAGTTCTAACCCTGTCCCATACCATAACCCTAACCCTTGCCTTATCCTTATTCCTATCCCTAGCCCTAGATCTAACCCTAACTCTAAATCTAACCCTAACCCTAATCTAAGTGTAGTACTAACACTAGCCCTAACCCTAATGATAATAGTACAACTAGTCCTAACCCTAACCATAGCAGTAAACCGAATCTAAGCAATAGCCAAACCCTTAACTTAAACCAAACACAAACACTACACCTAGACCTAAACCTAGCCCTACTTCGAGTCCTAAACCTAACCTTAAAACTAACCCTGACCCTGACTCATATCCTAACACTCACCCTAACTCTAAACACCGCCTTCAACTTAAACAAAACTCTAACAGTAACCCTAGCCCTAATTAGAGTCTTAACCCTTTCCCTAAAACTAGTCTCACCCTGACTCCTATACTAACACTAAACCTAAATCTAAATATCACCCTGAATTTAAACCTAACCATAACTCTAAACATACCCCTAACCCTAACGGTAAAACTAACACTAATTGTAACCCTAGTTTTTACATTAGCCATTGCCTTAAACCTAGACTTACCTAATCCTAATACTAGACCTCTCCCTAAACCTAACCGTAAAAATAGCCCTAATCATAATGCCAGTTCTTACATTAGCCATAGCCCTAACCCTAACATAAAACCTAGTCCAAATCTAAGCCCTTACCCTAGCTTTAACTCTAACCCTTACACTGGCCCTAACTCTAACCCTATCCCTAGTCCTAAACCTAGCTCTAACCCTGTCCCTTACACTAAATCCAACCCTCATACAATTGCCACCCTAGTCCTAACCCTAATTCTATGTTTACCCTAAACCCTAACTCTATTACTAGTCCTAACCCTAGCCCTCATTCTAGCTATAAACTTAATCCAAAACCTGACGCTAACCCTGACCCTTATGCTGTCCCTAATATTAAACCAAGGTTTAAACATGACCCTAACCCTTATCCAAAAACGAACACTAGCCCTGCCGGAAACCCTACACCTAAAAATAACACTAACACTAGCTCTAGACCTAAACCTAATCCTAAATATAGCCATAACCCTAGCCCTATCCCAATAATAACCATTAACTCAACTCAAACAATAATCCTATCACGAGAACTAACCCTAGTCCTTATCCTGGACCTAACCCTAAAGCTAACCCTACCCGAACACTGACACTTACCCTAACACAAACCCTAGCTCTAAACCTTATTCTAACCCCAAAAATAACCCTAACACAAGACGAACCCTAAATATAGCCATAACCATTACCCTAGAATTACATTACCCATACACCTAACACTAGCCCTAAATCTCACACAAAACCTAGCCCTAATCCTAGCCCTAAACCTAATTACAAGCATAACCCTAACCCTAAACTTAGCCCTAACCCTAAACTAACTCTCGTACTAGCCCTAACCCAACCTCAAACTCTAAACCCTATCTAAACTTTCCCCTAGACCAATCCCTAAACCTCACCCTAACCCTAGCCCTAATCCTAACCATAACTATATCCCAAAGCCTAGCTCTAACTCTACCCATTACCCTAACCATAACTCTAAACCTAATGCTAAGCCAAGCCCTAACCGTAAACCTAACCCTATCCTAGACCTGACTGTAACCCTAACCCTCACCCTAGCCTTAACCCTAGTCATTCCCAGCCGTTACCCTTAACCTAACACTAACATTAACACAAGACCTAACCCTAGCCCTAATCCTAACCTGAACCATAGCCATAAGCCTAGCTGGAACCCTACCCATTACACTAACCCTAAATCTAACCTAATGATAGCTCTAGACCTTAATCTAAACCTACCCCAACCGTAAAAATAAACCTAACCTTAGAACTAACCGTAAAGCTAACCCTAACCATAACCCTAATCTTAGCTCAAACCCTAATCCTTATCATAAAATTAATCCCAACTCTAACCCTAAACCTAACCCTAACTCTAACCTGAAATCTAACCCTATCAATTATTCTAACCATAATGATAACCCTAACCCTAACACTAACACTAAGCCTAACACTAACCATAACCGTAACCCTAGACCAAACCCTAAATAAAATTAAGTAATAGCACTAACCCTAGTTCAAACCCTAAACTGTACATTAAACCTAATCCTAACCCTAACCCTCGCCCTAACCCTAACTCTAGCCCTAATCCTAAGCATAATCCTAGCCCTAACCCTAGGTCTACCTTATAAATTACCCTAATGATAACCATAAAAATAATGCTAAACTTAGGCGTAAACCTAAACCTATCACAAACCCTAACCATATCCACTACTCTAAACCAAACTGAACCCCAAATATAACCTTATCAATTACCCTAACCCTAACTCTAAACTTAATGTTAATTTGAGCCTAAACCTAAACCTTAACCTAACCCAAACCCAAAACCTGTCCCTGACCCTAATAACACTCCTAGCTCTAAATCTGACGCTTTCCTAAACTTAACCCTTAAATTTCACCTAGCCATAAAACCTAACCCTAAAACTCTCCCTAACTGTAAACCTAGACCTGACGTTAGACCTAACCCTAATTCTTGCCTTAAACCTAACACAAACCCTAGCCCTAATCCTAGACTTAAACCTAGCCTTAATCCTAACCGGAACCCTAACCCTAGCCCTAAACCTAATGCTAATTATAAAACTAGTCCTAATCCTAACCATAGCACTGAAACAAAACCGAGCAAAAGCCCTAATACTAAACCTTAACTTAAACCAAACCCTAGCACTACACCTAGACCTAACCCTAGCCCTAATTTGAGTCCTAACCCTAACCTTAAAAATAACCCTGACCCTGACTCATATCCTAATACTCATTATAACTCTAAACACCACCCTAAACTTAAACCAAACCCTAACAGTAATCCTAGACCTAATTCGAGTCCTAATCATAACCCTAAAACTAACCCTGATTTGACTCATATCCTAACACTAACCCTAGCTATAAATATCACCCTAACCATAAACCTAACCCTAACACTTGACCTACCCCTAAGTCTAACCCTAAAACTATCCCTAATTGTAAACCTAGTTTTTATACTAGCCATTTTCCTAACCCTAACACAAAAACTAGCCCAAAACCTAGCTTTAACCTAACTCTTTAAACCTAACCCTAACCTTAGCCCTAAACCTAGCTCTAAACCTATCCCTTGCTCTAAGCAAAACCCTAACCCTAATGGTAACCCTAGACTGATTCCTAATCCTTAGGCTAAACAAATCCTAACCCTATTAATAGTCCTAACCCTAGATCTCATTATAGCCCCTTACCCTATCCCAAAGCCTAACCCTAACTCTGACCCTTATTCTGACCATAACACAAATCTTCAGTCTAAACCTGACACTTAACCCTAAACCCCACACTGCCCTACTGATAACCTTATACCTAACCCTAGCCTTACCATTAGCCCTAGACCTAAACCTAATCCTTAATCTAGCCTTAACTCTAGCTCTAGACCTAAACAAAAACCTAGTCCTAGCCCTAACAAAGTAACCCTTAACCTAACGCAAAGACTCAACCTAACCCTAGACATAAACCTAGTCCTAATTCTGGCTTTAACCTGAACTCTAACTCTAACCTGAACACTGACCCTGCATTTAACACTAAGCTATCTCTAAACCTGACCCTACCTGAAAACCTAAAGCAAACACTAGACATAGTCATAACTCTAACCCTACAACTAGCCCTAATCATAATCCTAGCTCTTACATTACCCATAGCCCTAACCCTATGCCTTAACCTAACACAAAACCTAGAGCAAATCTTAGCCCTAAATCTAGCCCTAAGCATAACCCTAACCCTAACCCTAGCCCTAACCCTTACACTAACCCTAGCCTTAGTCCTAAACCTTACTCAAAGCCTAACTCTTACCTTAAATATAAACTTAGTCTTATCCCTAAATCTAACCTTAACCCTAGCCCTAACCCTAACCCTATCCCTAAACCTAGCTCTAAACCTACCAATTACCCTAACCCTAACCCTATTGATAACCCTAGCCATAACCCTAACCCTAACCATAACCAGAAAAATAACCTTAGACCTAACCCTAAACCTAACACTCACCATAGTCCTAACCCTAGCTCAAACCCTACCCGTACCAGAAACCTAAACCTAACCATGCTTTAGCTTTAAACCTAAAACTAAATCAAATCCTAACCCTAAACCTAAACCTACATCTAACCGTATCCATTACCATAAATCTTATCCTAACCCTAATGATAATCCTAGCCCTAAAACTAACCCTAACCCTCACGCTAGTCCTACAGTAATCCTATCCCTAGACATAACACTGAACACAATCCTCAACTTAGCTCTAGCTCTAACTCTAGCTCAAACCTTAACCCTTACCCTAAACACACCCTAACCCTAGTCCTAGCCCTAATCCTAACTGTATCCATAGCCCAAACCTTAGCTCTAACTCTATCCATTACCCTAACCATAACCCTAAACTTAATGCTAACCCTAGCACTATCCCTAACCCTTACCCTACCTTAGCCCTGACTTTTATCTAAACCTCACCCTAGCACGAACCCTAGCTTGATTTCTAACCCTTACTATTAACCTAACAATAACACTAACCCAAGGCTTATCTGTAACCCTAACCCTAGCCCTTACCCTAATGGTAGTTTGAAAACTAGCTAACCTTAGCCATAGCCCTCAAACTAAACTGAGCTATAGCCCTAATCCTAACCAATAACCTAAACCAAATCCTAACGATAAACCTAGCCCTAAACCTAGTCCTATTTTGAGTCCTAACCCAAACCCTACAACTTATACTGATTATGACTCTGACCATAAAACTAACCGTATTTTTAAACATCACCCTAACCCTAAATCTAAGCCGAAAACTAGATCTAGCCCAAAACCTAACCCTAAAACTAGTGCTAATTGTAATTCCAGTTCTTACATTAGACATTGCCCTAACCCTAACAAAAACCTAGCTCTAATATGAGCCCTAATGTAGCTTTAACCCGAATCCTAACCCTAACCCTAGCCCTAAACAAAACCCTAACCCTAGCTCTAAACCTATCACTTACCCTAAGCCAAACCCTGACCCTAATGCTACCCTAGTCCTAACCCTAATCCTTAGCCTACCCCAAACCCTAACTCTATTACTAGTCCTGACCATAGGCCTCAATCTATCTCTAAACTTATCCCAAACCCTAATCCTATCCCTGACCCTTATTCTGACCCTAACCCTAAACCGAACTCTAAAACTAGCCCTACCATTAAACTTATACTTAAACCTAACCATAACACTAGCATTAGATCTAAACTTAATCCTAACTATAGCCATAACTCTAGCCCTGGCCCTAAATAAAAACCTAGCCCTAGCCCTAACAATAACCATTAATCTAACACAAAAACTAAACCTATCCCTAGACTTAACCCTATCTCTAATTCTGGCCCTAACCCTAAACCAAATGCTAACCCAAACACTGACTCTTACCCTAACACAAACCCTAGCCCTAAAAGTTACCCTAACCAAAAACCTAACCATAACACTAGACTTATCCATAACCCTGACCCTAAATCTAGTCATAAACATAACCCTGGCTCTTACATTGCCCATAGCCCTAACGCTAGCCATAAACCTCAAACAAAATCTAGCACTAAACCTAGCCCTAAGCATAACACTAACACTAGCCCTAGCACTAACCCTAACCCTAAAGCTTTCCCTAGCCCTAACCCTAGCTCAAACTCTAACCCTTACTCTAAACATAACCCTAGCCCTAACTCTAACCCTAACCCTAAACCTAAACCTAGACCTAATCCTAACTGTAACCATAACCCAAAACCCAGCTCAAACTCTATCAATTACCTTAAACATAACCCTGATCCTACTGTTAACCCAAACCCTAACTCTAACCCTAAACATAACTATAGCCCTGATTCTAAACCTAACCCTTGCCCTAGCCCTAACCCTAGCTCAAACCCTAACACTTACCCTAAAACTAACACTAACACTAACCCTAGGACAATCTCTAACCCTATCCAAAATCCTAACCTTAATGCAAGCCCTAAAACTAGCACTAATCCTATTCATTACCCTAAACATAAGCCTAACCCAAATGCTAACCTTAGGCCTAACACTAACCCTATTGCTAACACTAACCCTATACATTACTCTAAACCTAACCTGAACCCTAAATCTAACCCTATCCATTACTCTAACCCTAACCCTAACCATAACACTAATTCAAGCCCTAAACCTAAATCTTAACCTAACCAAACCCTAAACCAGACTCTGACCCTAATAATACACCTTGCTCTAAACCTGACCCTTATCCTAAACCTAACCTTACACTAGACCTAGACATAAACCTAACCCTAAAACTATCCCTAACCATAACCCTTAAACTGACATTAGCCCTAGCCCTAATTCTAGAACTAACCCTAACATAAATCCTAGCCCTCATCCTAGTCCTAAACTGAGCCTTAATCCTAACCTGAAACTTCACCCTACCCTATCCCTAATTTTAACCTGTGATATAGCCCTGAACCTAGCTATATCACCATTCTTTCCCTAAAACTAACCCTAGCACTAACAATAACCCTAACCCTAGCCCTAACCATAGGCCTAACCCTAACACTAATGCTAACGCTAATCCTAGCACTAATTTAGCACTAACCCTAACTGAACCCCTAAGCCTAGCACTAAGACTAAATCTAACTCTCAACCTAGCCCTATTTCTATTTCTAACCCTATCCATTATCATAATCTTAACATTAGCCCTAACCTTAGTGCTAACCCTAGCCATAGCCTAACCCTATATCTAACCATAACTCTAAATTTAACCCTAACCTTAAGTCTAAACCTCACCCTACCACTAGCTGAAAACTATTGCTAATCCTACAACTAGTTCTAACCCTCACCTTAGCCCTAACAAAACCGAGCCATTGCCCTAAACCTACACCTTAACCTAAATCAATCTCTCACCCTACAACTAGCCATAACACTAGCTCTAATTCGAGTCCTAGGCCTAAAACTAACCCTGACCCAGACTCTTATCAAAACACTAACCCTAGCTCTAAATGTCACCCTAAACCTAAAGATAATGCTAACACTAGGCCTAGCCCAAACCCTAGCCATAAAACTAACCCCAATCATAACCCTAGTTCTTACATTAGCCATAGCTCTAACCATAGCCCTAACCCTAACACAAAAATAGCCATAATTTGAGCCCTAACACTAGATTAATTCTACACCTAACCTGAAATTTAGCCCTAACCCTAATCCTAAACCTAGCCCTAACCCTAGCTCTAACCTTATCCCTTACCATAAGCCAAATCCTATCCATAATGCTAACTCTAGTCCTAATCCTAATCAATAGCCTAAACCAAACCCTAACCCTTGTACTAGTCCTAACCATAACCCTCATTGTAGCTCTAACCCTAACCCAAAACCTAAGCCTTTCATTCTTATTCTGACCCTAGCACTAATTATAGGTCTAAACCTGACCCTTAACCTAAAATGAACCCTGAAATTAGCCCTACCAGTAACCTTTTACCTAAAACTAAGCCTAACACTAGCACTAAACCTAAAACTAATACTAAATCTAGCAATAACTCTAGCTCTAGACCTAAACAAAAACTTTGTCCTAGACCTAACAATAACCCTTAACATAAACCAAACACTAACACTACCCCTAAATGTAAACCTAGTCCTAATTCTGGCTTTCACCCTAACCCTAACTCTAACCTGAACACTGACCCTAACATTAACACTAAACCTAGCTCTAAATCTGACCCTAAACAAAAAATCTAAACCTAACACTAGACCTAGCCATAATCCTAACCCCAAAACTACCGTAATTAGTACCCTAGATCTTACATTACATATAGCACTAACCCTA